>NW_022743347.1:31910-41589 GCF_011630105.1 Anneissia japonica | reverse complement strand
GTGTAACATCAACTGCTATAATTTCGTATTATTCGAATACACTTTTTTCTTTTTTTATTATAAGAACACTGAGGCTGAAATTCCTTAAAAATTAAGACCAAAATAAGAACAAATTGAGGCTGAGGTAAAATTTCAATTGAGGTTTATATTTTTAAAAATCAAAATATTATACTTGTACATTATGTGCAGTATGTGTGACTGTCTATAATACTGTGTGACTGTCTATAATACAGTACAGTAGGGGAACCTATCTTACAAGTTCGTCTAGTGCCAGGATATACGAGTTGTTCACACTTTAAGGAAGCTTCGAGTTTCGATACTGCGTAGTGTGGTGTTTTATTTTACATTTTTTTATTGTGTTCTTTTTTATTTATTTATTTATTTTTTATTATTATTATTATTATTATTATTATTATTATTATTATTTTTATTATTATTATTATTATTCATTTATTTTCTTTTTTAATTTATTATTATTCATTTATTAAATTTTTATATTTCTGATACAATAAAATAGAAGTAAATAAATACTTAAACTGATATCTTGTGGGTTTTATATCACTTTATATACAAAAGAAATATAATATAAACTGCAGTACACAATTTTTACTGTTGTCCGACACTGTGCATTGATAAAAATATGAATACGACGCCGACGGCAAACCCCCAACTGTAACTCAGGTTACAGACCTCGGTTGACACTTTTTTTTTGTCAGTGACCATTAATTATATCTATCTTAAAAAAAAATAGCTAGACCATCAAAAAGATGTAAAAGTATGGCTGAAAATAAAGTTACAGAATAACATGTAGGTTTAAGATTAACATTCTGGTGGCTGTTATATATTTGTAGTTGTTTCACAGCCCTTTGATTTCCGAATTCAACTACCCTTGTTTCAGTGATCTAAAACTGGTTTTAATAGCTTACTGTTAGACTTTGTTTTATAGTACATTTGTGATGCTTTAGCTATGTAAGTTTTGTAATAAATAATATAAGCGCTATAAAGATGTCCCTGAAGGAATAAATTTTGTCTGTTGGCTTCGCTGGTTCCCAAAGTACAGATATCCAGACGATTCCCATGCTATTTTCCGTTAAAATTTACCAAAAATATAGTTAATATACATCCATATCCTTTTGTAAATAAAATAGTTTAATAAAAGTAACGAGTGGTTGTTGGTCTAAATTTTCTCGAAGACATTGCAGCATCATGTCAAGCAGTTTACCTTGTACATTTCAGAATTCAAGTGTTTAGTTTTATTTTATTTATTTATTTTTTTAGAGTAATGAAGTATAATATTGTGCATTATGCATGTAAGCTCGAGGATTTGACTTACATTTTGCCAACATTTTAATGTCGAGGATTTTGACTTACATTGCCAACATTTTAATTGCAAATTATTAAAAACGTGTACAAACTAATGGACTTTTAGTTGGATTGGATATCAATAACTCGATTGTATTTTTAGCTTATAAGAAAGAAGGTAGAAATTGAACATAATATACGGCCGAATTGATTAGTTAGCTAGTCTTGTAATTTTTGTAAAGTAAGGTTTAATACACATAAAGTTAAATATAATATGACCATTGGCGAGCGAAAAGTATATCGCCAAATACGTTTCTTTTCGTCACTTTGGTTAATAAATGACAGATTAATTCATTTAGGTTTTTGGTGTAAATTACTTACGGTCAGGTGTGACTGTCGATGCTATGTGTTTTAATTAGAATTACAGAAATTAAAGCAAGGGTGGCACCAGCGGGGAAGGGGGTGACTTGGTGGAAACAGGGGGTTCTTTTTGGGTTACTGTCGCAAATTCCATTGTGGGATATTAGTTCTGCTCGTTTTTTAAAACATGTTTGTCATTATATTCGAAATGTTTTAACGATGAAACAAGAACATTTTCTTTTTATGGTACGGATGTATTATTTTAAAAATTTGACAAATTAAGAATGTCATGGCCGATAGTAAATTTCTTTTTATCTCCTTTTTTTTTATTTTAACATATTTAAGAGGGCCCAGAATCCTGGGGCGGATAAGGAATTTGGCGGTAGGGGGTGCCTGAGGGTCCACTTCACTGCCCCCACCATTTTGAGTGCTGAAGGAATAGACATTTTTAGGAATAGGGACCTCTCAGGTGCGGATCCAGTTTTAGCTGTGTTTCCATAGAATCACTCATCCTATCGGTGACAGTCGTGACAGTTGTGGTTCACAAACGAATCGGAGTGGCTTTCCTATTGCGCAGGGCAGCTAGCAATGCACCCTGATTCGTTTGCGTCTGCAACGCAATCGGAAAAGTTTAAAAATGTTCAACCTTTCCGACAATTGTCGGCGACTGTCGCGGATAGGGTGAGCGATTATGGAAACCGAGCCTCGCCCTGACTGTCACGCATAATGGGGTCCCTCAGTGGGCGGGGTCATGGTAAGTGAACGTAATGTTTCGCTTGTTCCATCGTTGGAAGACTATTTTAGACGTGGGGCGGGGGGGGGTTTGCGGTAGTCTCAGGGTTCTCCCAACTTTGGAAAGTTTTGTTTTTTTTTAGATGCTGAGAAATGTACTGACGTGCATTACGAGACTTTTATTGATGAATGAATACACTAAATTAATAGTTTTCCCCTATTTTACCATGGACAATTAACAATTGCGATGATGATGATGGTATGATGATGATGTGATGATGATAAGGAGGAACAGGAGGAGGAGTCGGAGGAGAAGGCATCGTAGCATGTGACGACAGGCTCCAGTGCAAGGTTAATTAACAGGCCCTTTGATATGAGTGTCAACCGAAGCCCGTATCCCAAGTTCGTCGTCACATTTTCAATGCTTACAATCGGACAACATAAATTATCTGCAATTTACAGTATACAATCAATACATTCGCGATTGTCATGAAAATAACATATATCTAAAAAATTATGTTATATGCATGCTCAGAAGCGGAAAGTTCAACCTATATTAAAGATGTATTATCCCTTGCTAAATACCAAAAAAATCTTAAAAATATATATTTAAAAAAAAAATTAACTTGCCCATTTTGAAGTAACATAAATGTTATCAATTGAAATTAGAAATTAGTGTATTTAAAAAATGTCTACCCATCAGTTTACAGCGAAAAATGATAGAAACACTTCCCGTCACTGGAAGTGTTTTATTATTTTTATTATATTTTTTGGGGGGGTTTAAAAATCAGGGTACATATTTTTTAAATTCAATCATTTTTAAGCACACGTTAATAATGTTTATGCTATTACAATGAGCAAGTTTATTTCAAAATTATTTTTTATAGTTTTTTGACATTAGCAAGGGACAATACATCTTTAACCTAAATGTTTGATTTATGTTTCATGTTGTTTGTTGAATGGGTCTTTAACGAAATGAACCTTTACCTTTATATGTCCTTGCGCCTGAATGATCTTCTTAAATAATATTACAGTCCAATATGACCACAACACAAGGAAGTCCATTATTTAAATGTTTACTAGATAGTACAGAGAATTATGATTGTTTATAAAATCATTATACAGATGTTAAATAAAAAAAATATAATTTCAATGCACGCGCTGACGCTGAAAGTTTAACCTAATAATATATTATTATAATATAATTTGAAAATCACGGGTACTCTACAGCATTGTCACAAGCAGTAGTTTGCCGCAGTACAGCATTGTCACAAGCAGTAGTTTGCCGCAGTGGAACGCCGTGCTTTCTCAACCTTCCTGGTCGGGGTTCAATCCCTCGCTGTGCACTTCGCTTGTGTCCTAGAGCAATGCACTTTATCTGCATTGCTTCTCTCCACACAGGAGTATAAATGAGTACCTACTGGGATTGCATGCCTGCTTCTGTGCTGATTACAGCAGCAATGTAAACCCAATGACCGCCGGGGTCGTATCTGCAAGAAATGCGCTTTGTATAAATAGGCCTAACTGAATATTATTATATTATTATTATTATCCCGGCCTTACAATGCATCTCAGTGCTATGATAGAGTGCGTCCAAAAAGGGCGTGTCGCATCATATAGGCCGCATCTTTTATCGACTATAATAACACCTTGAATAGATGTAATTTTGTCACTCTTGCCACCGATAAAATGGTGGCAAGAATACTTATACTTGAAAAATATTAAATATAAAATCAATGTTAAAAAAAACCGCTCTGTCAATCTACAGGAGTCATGCACGGCAAGGCGCCTCTGTGTCAAATGCTTAGACTGAATAGACCACCGTCCGCAGGGTCTCAATACTAAGTGCGTTTAGGATTTTTATCATACATATTGACAGGCTGTTTATAAATCGTGTTTTAGTGCTTTTATATTCTTTGTATTGCTTTTTCGAACGAAAAATAAGCATCACCGGAAGCTGTTAGCGATAGCGTGTAACACCTGTATGCAAACCAAGCATGACTCGCTCTTCATTTTACCAGAAAGAAATATAAATGTATTTCCTTTTCACGATTAAATAAATAGATAAAATCAATTAAAAGATCGAAGCAAACTTGCATTGCAGTAATCAGAGTATGTAGGCCCCTGATCCTTAATAGGCGGCCCGCAGGCCAAATTTGGCCCGCGAAGAAAATCATTCTTCCCCACGAGAAAAAATATAAATTATACAAAAAATATTTAAAGAAACTGAAAGTAATAACCATTCGATGAATATATTTTTTAATAAAGTGAAGGCCAAAACAAAACACTGTGCCAATGTGAAGTAGGGGTGGCCATGTGAAGTAGGGGTGACTCATCCAGATCTAGAATTAAATCGGTTAACAACCAACCGACAAACACCTAAATATTGGTAGTTTTAGTTCAGCTAAATATGACATAGCAGATTAATTATAACAACTTTACCATATACCGGTACTTGTTTTTATTATGATAGACCGGAGATTCTACTGGCGAAGAGTTTTTAGGCTTTAAATCCCTGGTATTTGTCAGTTATAGGATGGGTGAAATTACAGATAAAAATACATATTGCGTGCCAAACTATTAAGTTGAACAAACTTTGTATGACTATGTTTACGATTATGTCTGTAATTTCATGCTTGGTTTGAAAATACTCCTACAGGATTAGTCCAATTAGGAAGTTGTTGTATGAACGCCCGAGTAGGTAACAGTATTTTGCTGGCGTAAACAATGAGAAGCAAACATAAGAATCAAGGTCAATTATGATAGGTTACAAATATCTAGTTTTACTTTGTGGGAAAATGCCTATTTCAGGAAACGCTACTTCACACACAGTTCAACTTGCACAAAGACAGGAAGATATAACAATTACCAGTCTCCGACAACTTAAACGTCCGGTGACTTGGGTCGCGATCGATAGTTTGAATTCAAGGCAAATTATGGGTTACTGAAATCCGATAAATACGGCCTCAAAATGCTACTCTGTCAGAGCTTCTCAGCCTTTAGATTCAGAACATACGGGCCTGTAAACAACCTAATAGATGGAAATATGCTTTACCACTTTATCATGCTACTTAAAACCGTCAGCTCCCAGCAAAATAATTAATTTAAATTAAGTAGCGATGCCAGTTGCGGAGGCAGATTCCCGCCAGATTGACTGTCAAAGGAGAACTCAACACATTCGTTAGTGAAAATTAATCATATGTAACTTTTACAGAATATGAGGCTGTACGATCGATTACAGGCCTTAAGCATTTAAAATCACTAAGAGAGCTTCCGGGCTTTGCCCCGTGGACCCCCTTAAGAGGTCTTGGGCCATCGCTCCTCCCCTACCGTTGGTCAAATGTTTTTGTAATGGTTTTAGACAAGCTGAAAAAAAAGATCAGATATAAGCAAGCAATAGTGGAAAATTAAAAGCTTTAATTATTTTGGCAAAACATATCAATCTTATGGTGCAAAAATTGTAATGAATTTAGCATCCTAATATTTTGCTGTAGTACATTTAAAAATAGAATAGAAATTTAAATTGTTTGTGCGGCCACAACAGGGGGCTTTGGCCACAGCATCTCAGAATTTTACCTTAGGTCTATAAAGTATAACAAGTTGCTTGCAACTAAAAGATTTTATTTGGCCCGTGACCAAATCTAAAAATAATTTGACCCTTCAAATGAATTAAGAACCAGGGGTGTAGGCCTGTGATCGAACGCGACACACACAAGGTACGAGCCCTAATTTATCTGCCTCTCCTTAAAAAGGTCCTAAATTCCTAAATTTATATATATTCGCAAATAAATTTTATTTTCCCCTCCTCCACTGGAGTACTTTTGGCAGGAATTAGCCTCCCAACACTTAAGATGTTATCAACATATATCATTTTTATAACTGTGTCAAATTCACAAACAAAAAACGTGAAATTGTCCCCTTAATAGGGGGTTTCAGCATGTTGTTATTGACATAAGAATTAGTTACATTAAAATTAGAACTGATTTAATAGCAATAATTTGCAATGCAAATACACTTCAAAAGAGTATGAAATGAGCAGAAATGTAATTCAAATAACATTAGTGTTTTATGTTCCGTATATATGTTTTATGATGCAATGTTAATGACCAAATTTTATTTTTAATATTGAGCATTATATTTGGATGGATGTAGCATGAATAGAGAACGAATTACAATTAAGGGTACATGTTATGGTATAGATTAGAATCCTGTAACAGTACTGTACATAAAAAAAAACAAAGAAAAAGAAATCCATGTCATGGCGAGCCATGACGTCACGACAATAGATGCGAGACGTTACTCGAGTTGTGCGAGTATAAGGGTAAAAATTGTATACCCATGTCCACTCTAAGGATTCAGTGGAGAAAATTCTGGTGTATTGCTTATCAAAAGGTGTCAAACAAAATAATATAAAGTTGAATGAATTTTTCTTACGGTATTTTGAGACTGCTGTAACTGTTCTAACACAATAAAGAACAAGTGAGGTGTTCCCTTTAATAGGGGTTATTTGATCATTTGTCACACTCAGTATGTGTCTCCGTCCTCTTATTAAATAAGAGTTGGCCGTAGTGTTAAAAGATAATTATATTGCCATTCATTTCACGGAAAAGTGTCCCCTTAATAGGTGTGTCCCAAAGGAGCTTTCTACTGCAATCTCAATATATCAACCAAACCTACGTCATGAGGGCTGCTCGTCTGCCGTATAGACCCTCCATCACTGAAATTGACTCCCTTGGACAAACTATTTCAAATTCATGGATCTGCCACTGATATGACATCATTTATTTCATCGTTAAAACACTTAGAACATTTCGTCGTTAAAAATATTGACACACATGATTAAAAACGAATAAATCTGAAAGTCAAGAATGGAAATGGCGATTTCAAGAAAAATCAGGGTGAATTTTAAAAACTCATTTTAAAATTCACAGAATTTTTATTCTCAAGTTTATAAGTTTTAAAAAATGAGTATTGTCCAAGAAAGGCAAATCAAAATCAATATATTTTTAAGTGAAATAAAACAATGATTTCACAAACCATGTGAAATATTTATGTAGGGCCTAGGCCTATTTAAAATGATTTTTGTTTTCTGAATGAAATAGAAATTTTTGGATTTGGTTTACTTTGTTCATGAAGTTAAAAATAAAAAATATTAATATACTGAAGGCCTGTTACATTATAAATATAAAGCATACAACTGTTGATTTTGTGTTCTTACTTTGTAAATTTTCTTTTCTAAATATTACAGGATATACAGTAACCTTAGTACCAAGTATACTTTTATTATGAACTATTATGGTTACAATTTAAGTTAAAAAAAATGGTTTTTAAATAACAGAAATCCCCTTGTATGTCGAACCTTTTCTATATATTAACAATATACCAGAGAGTTGTTATAGTGACGATAATGAAGTATACTAACCTTCAACTTTCCCTTAAAAAATAGAAATAGAAAGGCCCCGGTGAAATATAGGCCTAGAATTTAATATAAATCCCAAAACTGAACAGAGATTTGCGTGTAACCCGCAACTACTACTATAATTGTAAAGCCCATTTTACACGGAGCAATACTGCCTGCACGGGCAATCACTATACATCAACTTTTGACAGAATCAATTGTCTTGCACTACAAATTACACGGGGCAATATTAGTGCTTGTAAGTTTCTGGAATGTGACCAGGTCATGATAGGATAATGATAATACGTTGGTATTCTGTAGAATACTCAATTTTCTCAAAATCAAAGCACTTTTGATGTTCCATTACATACACTACATGCCTATCTATTATATTATACAGTTTATTAAAAGTACTATTTTTAATGCCTAATGCATTTTACTCTAGAAAAAAAAAATCAAATTGTTGGTTTATATCGATAGTTTATTATTTCTATAGCTGAATATATTTATCTTCACACAGGAAAACATCAGTCTGCCAAGATTGAGTCTGCCAAGATTGAGTACATGCCTATCTATTATATTATACAGTTTATTAAAAGTACTATTTTTAATGCCTAATGCATTTTACTCTAGGGAAAAAAATCAAATTGTTGGTTTATATCAATAGTTTATTATTTCTATAGCTGAATATATTTATATTCACACAGGAAAACATCAGTCTGCCAAGATTGAGTATAATGGGAATAAAGTGATGGATAGCTATTTAGGAACATTTTAATCCCAAGTTGAAAATTAAGCATGTTACTATCAGTACAAAAACTTCTTCCAAAGATTTTGGCATGTCGGCAGTGAAGGTCCTGATTTGCGAGAAGAGCATGCGCACATACTCTTGGAAGCACTGCTTCCATTCCCGTGTTAAATTGGCTATTCTGACGCCACGGTTGTCACAATCAGAGAGAGTTTGGCCAACTCGGTTTCACGGGATTCTGCTATACGCGCGTGTGATAGGGTGGATCACAATCAAATGACTTGCACCGGCCTTGTTGTCACCAAAACAAAACATTGGCGAGCCACAAACTAACGCAATATGGTAGAAAGTTAGCAGTTATTATCATGGCCGGCATCATATAAAATATATAATGTCTGGAGAATTTTGTGTGATCGGAAATGCAAAAAAAGAAGAAGGGAAGAAGGAGAAGGATGGGAAAGAGAATGTTTATCCAGTACCCGACCGAGTTACATTTTCTCGCAATTCACATTGGCGGATCTGGGGGAGAAGGATCATGGGTCCTGACCCCTCCCTTGGGCAACAAAAAAAGGGGAAAAAGAAAATAATTCTAGACCTACCTTTTCAGTACCCGTGAGCTGATTTTTTTTTTTTTTTTTTTTTTTTTTTCCGTGAGCTGATTTTTTTTTTTGTTGCTATTAGAAAATTAGAATTTTGAAGAACATAAAATTCATTAAAACACATTTCAAATGTCGGGAAAGCTCAATTCCCGCCATCTAGGAATTAAAATTTTCCCGGGGGAGAACCCCCGGACCACCCTTTCTTTTTGGAATTTATCGATTTATGGAAAAAAGAATACGTATGCGACTACTCATTTGTTTATGTATGTATACACACATAAAATAAAAAATGAGAAAAATTTACCTGACATTTTTAAAGAGGGGAAAACCTTGAATGTTGAAGAACTTTAAAAGTCATTAAAAGACATTTCAGAAGTTAGGTAAGCTCATTTCCCACCATCTAGAAATCGAAATTTTTCCTGGGAACCCGGACCCTTTATCTTTTGAGTTCATTGATTAATTGAATCATTTTCAAAGGGGGGGGGGGGAACCTTGAATTTTGAAGAATTTAAAAGTCATTAAAAGACACCACAAAAGTCG
>NW_022743347.1:18466-30523 GCF_011630105.1 Anneissia japonica | reverse complement strand
TACACAAAGAAACGTAGTGTAAATGATGCTTTAATAACTCTACTCCATAATATCAATACTCACCTTGAGAACACTCGATCCTGTGTTCGCTCTATATTCTTTGACTTCTCCCTACAACCTCATATACTCCTTAACAAACTTCAACGTATGCAAGTCATCCCGCACCTTGCGCTATGGATAACCGATTTTCTCTGTGTAGGCCTCAAGTAGTTAGGATGGTAATCTTAGGTCAGATATTTTACACACTAATACAGGGGCACCTCACGGTTGCGTACTATCCCCTATTGTGTTCTCGCTATACACCAATGAATTTCAAATTGAAGATAACTGTATCATGATTAAATATGCAGATGATACCTCCATATGAGGCCTAATACATCATGGAGACGAACTTGCCTATAGAGATTGTGGTAATAGATTTGAAACGTGGTGTAAGGATAATTATCTCCAACTAAATGCTTCTAAACTAAAGAAATCATATTTGATTTTCGTCAAAACAAAACACCTTTAAATGCTATTAGTGTAAGTGGAAACAATATTGATATCGTTAATGAAAGTCTAAATACTTAGGAATTATTGTTGACTCGAAACTTAACTAGAAGTATAACACACTGAGTTACTCTGTAAAAAACGTTAATCAACGTCTTTACTTTTTACGTAAACCCAAATCTTTCAATGTCAGCGCTGAGGTATTACTATTATTTTTTAAAAGTGTTATATTAAGTATACTTGTTAGCAACTGTATTTTATAGTACAGCAACTTATCTCAGGTCAATAAACATAAAATACTCAGAACCATGGAATCTGCTCGTAAAACTATCGGCTCCGATGTCGACAATTTTGATGACTTTACAAGAACTGTGCTGAAGAAGCTTGATAACATAATTAAAGACTTGTCACATCCTATGTTCTTGCAATACACCTTTAATAGATCCGGTCGCTTACGTCCAATAGAGTGCAATACTAACAGATTAAGAAGAGCTTTTATTCATAACTCAATCCATATGTACAATGATGACTTTTAATAGATAAACTTCAGTAACTAACTCTTTTAAATAATTGTATCATTTTGTATTTTCTGTTTTATTTTTGTCCTTGATTAATTTTTATTTATATGTCTAACTTTCATACTAATTTTATTTTTGCATCGGGAAGACGAATTTTACTTGTATTTTATGTACCAGTGACAATAAAAGAATCTTGTATCTTGCATCTTGTACAGTATATAACTAAAGTTCCAGAAAGCTACATAAAGTATCAGTCAAAGGTAGCTTAAATTATAATTAAAAATAAAAATTGAACCCTCCAATAAAAGCGAAAACCTGTCCAAGTAGTCCTGTGCTATGCAAACATGTCCAATTGTGCTTTACAAATCAATTACAGTAATTGTGATTTTAAAGATAAAAAATTACATACACTAAATCAAAACGTTTAAATGTTTTACAAATTACAAATCAAAAATTCAATAAATAATAATAATAAAATAATAATAATACAGTAAACAATGATAATATTATAACTTACTGTACTAATATTATAAACAGAAGTGTGGAGAATGCTGATTACTTTTTTTTTTTACACAGGCCTAGCTTCTTGATTATGAATGATAAGGCATATTTTGTACAAAAATTTCTTTCAATGCAATAATTCTTCAACTTTGATTTATTGTTTAGATTACAATTTACAAATAGGCCTATGCTATTTGTATCGGTTTGAAGATGACCAGCATATTTTATTTCATAAATTAAAGTTTACAATAATCAAGTCATAGGCCAAGATACAATTAGAAAACTTTCATGTTATTAATATTATCATTCATTCATTTACAGGCGAAATTAACATATTATCGGCGACGATTCACAAACCTACGGTACTCTGTCTGTACAACCTAACCTTTCTCCTCTGCAGTGTTGACTCAAAGATATTATTATGGCCTAAAATAGACGGAGCCTCTCTAGGCTAAATAGTAGGCTGCTAGAAACTAGGTATATGACTAGATGATAGACTTTAAAAACAAAAAGATAATCTTAACGAAAAATAAAGAATCGTCCTCACTTTATCTTTTCAAAATAATACAGCGCGTTGATTAATTAATTCCAAATTTAGGTAAATATGACTATATATGATATTTACAATGATATGAGGCATGTTGTGGCAAAATGGCTAAGTTGTAGCAAAAATTGAAATTCAAGTTATTGGTATTTTTAGGTACCTGAGTATGTGATCTTTAAAATGAGGGGTCATTCATTCAAATTGGACATAATTCAAGCCAAAGTTATTGGAAAGTGAAAGTATAAACAGGATTATAAACAGGATTTTGAGTAATTAATTGCCTTTCAAAGTTATTTGTGCATACATTGTTTAATAGAATGAACTATGAACAATTTGTTAACCACCTCCAGAACTAATACTTTGGGACGTGATTAATAAGACATTAATCTGTTGATCTATAGTGAAAAACAAATTTGGATTTTTAGGCAATTTTTGAGCTCCCATAGTTTATAGCTCATTTACTCAATACTGGACTGTGCGACAACTTAACCATTTCGCAACAACATGCTTCATATATTAAAATCCCAGAATTGAATTGTCTTCCTGGACAGAATAATGAAGGAAAGTTTATGCAGCATCTGTGTTTTATAGTGTTATAAATCTATACGCGCGCACGCTGTTTGGTGACAACATGGCGCCCATGTGAAAATTGGCCAAACTCTCTCTATCTGACGCACCACATGGTGCTCACATAATTTAAGTGTTGTAGGGTATGGTCCAAAGAGCTATTAAACAACTAGAGTGCTGACAAGATGGCGAAGCAATGCAGATGTATGTGTACCATCCAAGATGGCCGTCGTAGTAAAGCGCCACCTTCAGGCTTAGTATACATATTATTACCATAAATAAGTCTGGTTATTATTTCATTAATGATAATGAGTCATATTAATAACACATTCTTAAACTATCGTAGCTAAAACGAGCATGAAAGGAATGAAAATTAAAATCGTGCACATTCGTGGCCGGATGTTTCACCGACAGATATTCGGCAGACAGACATTTGGCCTACAGACTATCAACCGAAATACCGTTTCGCCGAATGTCAGTTCGCCAACAAACAATTTGCCGACAGACAATTCGCCGACATTTTGTTGTGGCCGGACGTTTCACCGACAGGCGCTTGGCCGAGCATTCACCCACATTTTGCTGAATGCCAGTGTGCTGACAAGGTGGTTCGCCGACAGACAATTTGCCGACAGCAAAATCCGTTAATGGATGGATGTGTCACATAGTGGCATATTTAGATGATTTGCGTACATTTCAATTTTCCTTAAATTTGCAATAAATTCACACCTGGTATCTTCTATCCTGTCTTACATTTTATATCAATTTGTAAAAATAAAAAAAAATCCCTTTATATTGGTTTAGTTATTACAGTCGCTTATGATTTTCTTAGTATTATTTAATAAAAATATAGATGAACGTGTGTTTATTATAGGCCTGTATTTAATATTTTTGACAGAATCTTGTTGCATGATTAATATATTGAAAGTGTGTCTGCATGTATGACAGCTTTAAAGAACGACTTTCCATGATGACTACCCAGTCCTCAACAAAACAAAACCTCTGTCGAAAAAACATCAATCACAACATCACAAAATAAATTGTCCGCGAATTGGTCGTCGGTGAATCGTCCAGTCGGCAAAATGTCCAGTTGGCGAATTCGATTTCGTCGAATTCCAGTGAACGTCCTTTCGATCAAGTGTCT
Organism: Anneissia japonica; assembly: GCF_011630105.1. Classification (NCBI taxonomy): domain Eukaryota; kingdom Metazoa; phylum Echinodermata; class Crinoidea; order Comatulida; family Comatulidae; genus Anneissia; species Anneissia japonica. The sequence goes on along the minus strand of NW_022743347.1, from coordinate 26,763 downwards.
GTCGGCCAAAGCCCGCCGGCAAACTGGCATTTGGCGAAATGTCCTAGTACGACGAAGAATCATCAATCACATCACAAATGAACAATCGGATTTGTGCCGTGGGCATCCTTCCTTTGTGATCAGGTAAAGTTTAAAGTGTTTGTTTCCTTATTAGCTCTTTTCTTCCCACACTATTCTGTGTTAAAGGTATTTTCATTATTGAATAAAACGTTACACAATAAATTAAAAAGAAGCTCAAACACCTCTATGTAGCCTCGAAAAGATGTCTATCCATCTCGAAAAGAAGTCCATATCAAAAAGAAGCCTATCCAATGTTTGCAAAAGAAAAAAAAAGCCGCCCATTAGGGGCACAATAAATAGGCCTTAATAATTATAATCAAAATAAATGTTTCCTGAATAATATTTAGTAGAAAAATAATACAGCCAGCGAGCCCAAACACCCTACCCCAACACTTCAATTCATCAGGGTGACTCCTGTCTCTTATACACATCTAGATGTGTATAAGAGACAGGGATATATGTGAGTAAGACTTTGTATACAAAAGGGTATCTTAAATCATATCAATTGTAGAGAATTACAACTGTTGTCCAACATGTAACAAAAAATGTAGGACAATCATGACTTCTATTGTAGTCCATCAATCTAAAAAATGATGTACCATGTGCAAACTCAGTATTGACTATAATGTAATTCTGAATTTCAAAGATTATTCTTTTTATTATATACAATAATTTTTTTTAATTGTTTACTTCATTGGAATTTGTGAACTCTGTGTGTATAAATGTTAATAAAAAAAAAACATGCTCAAAGCGTAGTAAACTTCTATTCACACTCAAATTTTGTGACAAATATGAATTGTCAATAAATGGACATGATTATGTCTTAACACATCTATATTTGGGCATGATGTCATATCATGCCCATATATGGGCAAACTATGTGTACTTGAGCTTTAAAGGACAGGTTTATAATTTATTTTAATTTTTTATTTCATTGGAATTTGTGAAACCTGCTTGACTCACCAGATGGCTTTTGTGCCGAATGCATAGTAGCTGCCATTGCTATAGCCGTGGCGTATAAGTTGTTGTTGAACAGGCCTGGCCCTGTGGACACTATGGACACCTTGGCTTGCTTGCTTGTCTGCCTGTCTACGTCTGGCTGCAAATATGTCCCACATTTTCCACCCCAAAATGGGCCTAACCAGTGCGATATAAATTCCTTCAGGTTGTAATACACAAAAATAATAACCTAGCATACCTTCTGTTTAGTTGGTTTATTTAGAACCTTGACATAAGAAAATCTTTCTCCGCATCCTGTGGGATCAGCTGTTCCCATCACCTGCAGGAGACACTTGCCCTTCATGGCAGATATGAACGCACGTGTTGTGTTCCATGGTGCTGTTTTCACCTGGAAACATTTTGGAAAAACACAACCAAAATCATTGTTATTGAGGGACAGTCTTGAAATCAAAATACACATACGTTAAGCTTGGTTTCCATAGAATTGCTACACATTCGCTACAGCGTTTTCACTGCAAGCATTGTACTGCGTAGCTGGCCCAGAGGCAATCAGGAACTCTCCCTCATTAAACTAATCAATCAGCGTCGCCAAAGGAGTCAGGAATAAAGTGTAGCGATTGTATGGAAACCAGACTTTACCTGAGCACCCAATCAGTAAATGTATTCTAATAATTTTTTTAAATATTCATGGGTCCTCTTAAATAAATGAAATAATGTGATGCATTTTGATAAGTGTCTTTATGAGGCTTAGGGAGTTGTGTTTTTTTTAGTCAAATGAAAAAGTCCTGCTGTTACAGGATTTGAACCCAGGACCCTGGCATTTGAAGGTAAGCATCTTAACCACTAAGATTTTCAACTCAACTCCAATGATGGACATTAAGGTGATAAGCACTAGTTGTATATTACCTCTTCATCAATCTTTGCATTATCGTCTTCATTATCGTCTTCTGGAGCAAAGAATGATTTCTCACCGTAACCAGCATTCTAAAAAACATATGATTGGATATGAGTTATACTAACTGGTGAACAAGAGATCTACAGTTTGAAAAACTTTTGATAGACAAACAAAACTAACATTAATTTTAAATGGAATGCATTCTATACAAATGACTCAAGTCTACAATATTGAAGAATAAGATGTCTAATAAGTCAAACAAATATATGAATTTAGATGTTGGGATGTGTCCAATAGAATGGCAACAATTGTGTTGTTGAATGTGTTGTTGTCATGTTGAAGTTGTGCTGCTTGTGGTCATGATGTGACGTCATCATGACCTTATTTAGGCGTTTCACATGTTTTTGTGAAATTATAATAATTTGATTGCCTGTACAGGGCTTTTTATTACTAACCTTTAACCTCTGCTCTGCAGTCAACATAGAATAATAAGCACAGCACCGCTCTGGGGTCACCACTGATCCCATCCCTTCCTCAGTTGGAAGACGGAAGTCAAAACCCACCAATTGGAATCCATTCCTAGTAATGATATGCAAAATTTATAGATAAAATTTTCTGTGTTTAATTATGTTTAGACTGAGTACACACGAGAGAGACACAATTACAGAAGGATATTCACGATAAAAATTATTCCCACTCATGTTGGAAGTGATCCTGGATACCTATTGAAATAGTTGATGATATTGATGATGATGATGATGATGATAATGATGAAGATTACAAATAAAGGAGATTAACAAACACAATAAGGTGTATTCTATTCTAAAGCTAATCAACTATAGGATAGAAAAGATGTTTTTAATATTTTGCTACTTTGTTCAGGTTTATTGGGGACACATCACAAATACATTTTTTTTAAATACCATATTCATCAGGGTGACTCTTCCAAATTAACCCAAAAGGTCAGTTGACAATCAGGTGTCCTCCTAAATAAGATGTTTTAAGTCTCATTATGAGGCTTAGATGGAGGAGATATTTTTCAGTTGTAAGAAAAAAAATCCTGTACAGTCACAGGATTTGAACCCAGGACCCTGGAATTGAAAGGAAAGAAATTAATATTATTTCTTACCTGTTCTCTTGAAGTATGCACATAGTTTTAACCTTTTTCTGATGCTACTTTCAGAATGTGTTGGAAAGGCTTTTTTAACGTCCTCCATCTTAATGCGCTTGATCTTGTCTTTGCTCTTGTAAAATAATCGATATATAAAAACCTAAAAACAAAAAGAAAAGGGAACAGTTTAAACAGAGGAAACTACTCATGGTGCTGCTGTCACTGAACACTGAATACAGAGTTAAAAGATAAGCTTCTGTACTCTTTCACTTTTAAATATTTTATATATTGAATCTTTGTTGTTTGTCCTTTTAATGTTACTTTATCTACCAAGCATAAACAATTTCTGTTTATTTTATATATAGACACATAATAGTTAAGGAATCTTAAATCAATTATGTAAATGTAAACAGCAGTAACACTGAAACAAGATACTCCAACCTAAATTGCTTCTGGCTTAATTCTGATAACAAAAATAGAAATGGTATAATTAAGATCTGTCCAGGCTATCAAATTTTATTTGACAAAAACATGACATCATCACATCATGACCATATATGGGCACATCCTGACTATAGGTACATCATGACTATATATAGCTACATCATGACTATATATGGGCACATCATGACTATATATGGGCACATCAAGACTATATATGGGCACATCATGACTATATATAAGTACATCATGACCATATATAGGCACATCATGACTATGTATGGCATACAACAGTTTTTTTGTCAAAGAAAATTTGAAAGTGTGGACAGATCTTAAGAGTGAAAAAAGAATGAGGATGCTATTTGATAGTGTGGACAGAACTTACCTGTAGGAAGTCTCTTGATTATTAGCTTTCTTGGAGTTTGGTCCGGGCACTTCCATCAACGGGCATTCCTGCCCAACAGTGAAGATTGTGTTCAGGTTCCGAATAAAATACTTCTGTCTGGTTCTAATCACCAAGAAATCTGTAGTCGGCATCTTGTCTGTGTATATCGTGGCGCGGTAGAGGTTGTTCTCAAGGGCTTGTAGGGAGGTGCCAGGGGGGATGTTTCCGAGGAATGGGGAGGTGTGTACAAATGTTGTCTCACCATAATCAAATGATGGTGGCTTTGCATCAGTTCCAGGTTTCTGAAGATTAAAAAATTATAATAACCTTCATAATTATATACTATTCTACATTTTCACTAGTGTAGTATGCTAAAAAGGAGAGGGTAGACAAATTTTACATTTTTACATATGTATAAAAATTTTGATTCAAAATAACAAGCATTATGTTAAATAATGGTAAAATAAAAATGTAAACATGGATATAATATTCATTTTTAAGCAACCATGTACATTACTTTAGTTGAATTTACCAAAAAAATGGAGAATGGTTTTGCAAAATCAACATTTTTTGTACGCTTTCAGAGGGGAGCGAGGGGATACCGAAAAAGAGTACTGTTTGTACACTTGTTGATAATTGTGAATGACCCATTAATAATATTTAAAAACTTTTTCCCAGAGGTTTTAAATATTCAAAAATCATTATCTCATTAACCATTTCCAAGTTTTTTGTCAAACACTATTTTTGCCTCTTAGAAAAATCAGTAGTACACCGTATCAAAATTTGCTTTTCCTCAAAAGCCTGGCTTTATAATTAAATGAAATTACTAATATAAAAGAAAAAAAGTGTTTTTATTTAAAACATTTTTAGAATGGAATTTGAAAAGGACGTTACAACAGTTTAATCTGTTAACTTTATTCATTTCATTCATTATTTATTTAGTAATACAGACCAAGAACTGCAAATGACTTTATAAAAGTGGTCCAATATACATAATGTAAGTGTCCCTATGAGGTTAAAGCACAGGATTTTTTTTATTGTGATGAATTGGATTGGATTGGATTGAATTTATTTGGTGTCCAGTGGGGTCCTTCTGGTAGTGATTGGACAGTACACCGGGAGACAATCCCCTACTCTTTTCCGAAGAGTGTATTGCGTTCTTTAACGTGCACATATGGGCCATAAATGCACACAAGACCAACGGCTTAAATGTCTCATCCGAAAGACGGTGCGATATTGTAACTTGTATTTCAGCCTTTTATAAAAGGGGAAAAAACAATAAATATTGATGTTTACATAAAAAAGTAATTACTAATTACATGATGTAATGCTCTAAACCAAATCCCTTTACAGTATGAGGATAGGTGAGTGGAGTTGTTTTACTTGTGATAGCAAAATGGTGTTTTAGGATTTGGTGCCAGGAGCCTAAATTATAAAGCAAACATCTTAACCATCTTAATGTAAAAATAAAAAAATGCTTATAAATCAGGTCAATGCTTACAGAGTGTTAGAAAGTCATAAACAAAATCCCATAGAGTGGTACCTTGTATATTCAGGTACTTACTGCATCGTACAACCGTCTTAAACTGCTGTACAATGGACGCAACTCAACTTCCACTGAGTGATAGCAATGCAATGCCTTCAGCTGATTGTCAGTAGCAGTATAAACAGATTGTCATCAAAAACAACCCATTGCGTGAGCGTCGTGGCACTGCGTTCTCCATAGAATCGTGTCGGCCAATGACCGCCGTGCGTAGTAAGTGCCCAGCTTAGGAAATTTTTAATAGAGAGCATGATGGAAGGTTCTATTACCTGTAGGTTTCCTGCCATGCTGACTCTGAGCTTATTCTCACCAATATTCTTGGGGTAATAGTACTCATCATTTGAAATATTGTACGGATCTGTTCCCTCATCATCTTCAATTGGGTCATCCTAAAGGAACAACGAAAATCACCATTATCGGTGCAGAAATATATCAGTTGGGGTCATGCAACGTGTAAAACACCAATGGGGGGGGCGGGGGGAATTGCTATAAAGGTGATTGTTAAATAAGATATGCATACACAAATTACAACTTTCATAGATGCATCATGCAGCACTTTCAATACCACTGTCTTCCCCATGGCCCCAACCAGGACCTTTTCCTGTTTATAACATATTATATACATTCAAATGTCTCTGAAAAAAAAAGTTTTTGGCATACTTCGTCATCGTCATCTCTGGTGACTCCAGCTTTCTTGAGCAGCACTTGGGATCGTCTTGGTTCCTTCTTCTCCTTAGTTGGGGAAAGGGTTTGATTAGGGTTCTTATCCTTTGGGATACCCAGCAAGATGTTCTCATCATTCGGATCTAATAACAGCGGCTTGGGATATTGGATCTTATCCATATTCTGCAAAAAAGCAAAAAAAATCCTTGGATGATGATAATAATGAAAATGGCATATGCAATATATGCCATGTTTACTGTTTGTTCATACAGTACTTCATTTACTCGTCAAATGAAATCATATCTCGAAAGCTCCAATGAGGGCAGTATAATAGAGGCAGTAGACCTAAAAGATCTATTAATCAACCAACTATTAATCAATCAGCCGAGTGTTTCTAGAGCTCTTCATGAGGGCAGTATAATAGAGGCAGTAGATCTAAACAAGATCTATTAATCAATCAGCCAAGTGTTTCTAGAGCTCTTCATGAGGGCAGTATAATAGAGGCAGTAGATCTAAACAAGATCTATTAATCAATCAGTCGAGTGTTTCTAGAACTCCTCATCAGAGCTAAAAATGACTTAAGAACAAACCTCTGGATCCCAGATGATGTCATCTTCCCAACGTCCATAAATTAAGTTCTCATTCTCGATTGGAAATATGGAATGCCAATTCTGAGTAACAGCCATGGCAGTTGAAGCTATGTCAACAAAGAAACAGATAAAAATTCATTCACTTGTTAAGTTTTAGTAGATAATGCCTAGAAAAGATCAAACATATGGCTTTTGTAAAATTTTTTTAAAAATTATTTTGAATTGAATTAAATCATAAATTTGCTTTAAAAATTGAAACCTCTTCGGGACTCGGAAATGTTGGGTGGTCTTCTGGGTTTAGTAAAAAAACTATAGGCTTCAAAAACTGCAATTTGTCAGTTGGTACTTTGGAAATGTGGTCTCAAATTAGAGGGTCTCGGAATTAGACGGATCTTGAATTGGAGGGCCTTCTTATCGTGTCAACAAAAATTGTCATTGTCACAGCGCAACTGAACATTGCATTCTGTCGTGGATATTGGCGCTATATAAATCCTGATTGACTGATTGATTGATTGAAGAAGTAAATGTTGACTGGATCTTGCGTGTGGTGCTAGTCTTGGCGTTAAGGCTGTGATGAGAATGCTTCTCCAACGAACAGAACTGATAATTTATTGGACACATACCTGGATCAGGTGCCTGGGAATTCTTGCTTCCACCTTTGTGGCTGGATCCTGCAGTAGGGGTCCTACCTCCAACAAACCCTCCCTGTACACCAAAAGCTGTCGACTCAAGGTGACTTATATTTTTCTCTCCTGAATAAAAAAAAAATGATTAAAAATATATACAAATTTATTTAAAAATTAAAAGAAAACTATTAAATATAGATATATTATTAAAAATAATTTGTATCCTTCCTTGTATGCACTTGAATTTCCAGTGCCGTCATAACAAATGTCTTTGTATGTAATGTATTGTAAAAAGTAGTACAGAATATAAGGTTTATCTTGCATTTTGTATTGACTTGAATTTCTGTGAAAAGAGAAAAAAAAGAACATCAGAATTACGGTGGGCCAGTGTGGACAACCACCCTGCCTGGTTAGCAGCCTGGGTGTGCTTACCTTTTTCCTGGTGATACTGGAACGCAGTGCGGTGGGCCTGTGTGGGCAACCACCCTGCCTGGTTACCAGCCTGGGTGTTCTTCAACACCTTGTCTTTGACATCATCAGCATTCCATATGATATCATTCTCCCACTGCTGCTGGTTCACCATCTCAAAGCATTCCTGGGCTGCCTCTGGGATTACTACAAATTTCTTTACTTTAGCTTCTGGCTGTACTTCCTCGTCATCATTGTTTTTATCCTTAGAAAAAAAAAATCCTCAAAATACTATTAAAAATTTTTTCAGACAATTTATTCATTAAAGGGAATATGCAAAACAAACTTGGTAGCCTGTGAGTGAAATATTTATGTTTATTTATTTATAAATGGGCTATTGTTATTTTTGCTTTAGCTTAAACACCCCTATAGAAATAGAACCATCCATTTGAAAGCACTATTGACTAAAATGACTATTGCAACATGTATGTCCTCATTCCTTCATATTTTCTTTAATATAATAATGTAGTGTATAAGTTTGTTTATATATCTGATCAAACTTAAAGCTCTGTCCAGATTATCAATCTGATTTTCTTTGAGAAAACCATTTATAGT
>NW_022743347.1:7023-18453 GCF_011630105.1 Anneissia japonica | reverse complement strand
GTTGGGGATAGGAAAACAACATTGTGAGTTTCAGTGATGCCATCACGACTGACTTATATAATAATTAACATCAAATTAGCACTTTTATAGCACCAGTATCCATCTTGTGAAATTCATGGCACTTCAAATACGCCTACTGGTATTTTTCATGTGGAATACTCAATCAATATTTTGTTTAATTGCCAAGAAATGTTTATGTTTTCAGTATTGCATTTTTGCACAAATTTTACCAAAATATACTTGTTTTAAACAACTTCTAATACTTTTACTTGATGTTTGCATTGTATAAGAAATTTTTAAGTTACTTATAAGAAAGAGGTGTACCTCGTCATCCGACATGCATTGCTCCGGTGGAGGCGTTGGAGCATAGTTAAGTCAAAGCCACATTTCTTTGTGGGACTCAACAGGTCGGATCCGTCAACAGGTCGTTTCTTCTTACGTTTCTTCTTGGCACCACGCCAAAGCTGAGGCAGCGCATTTGTGTTCTTTGTTTCAAACAAACGATAAAAACAAAGTACTGTACCTAAATAAAAAAAAGTTGTTTCTATAAATATAAATATTATCAAGAAAAGAAATGGATCAGGGGCAAACCGGAGAAAAAATTATTAGGTATTGGCTACTGGGACGGAGGAGGGGGTGGGCCAGAGGAGGGTGGGGTTGTGAGGCGTAGCATCCCCTACCACTACAGAACAGGGGCAAATGCATGTGTTTCCAGGCTAACGTGAAGAAGTTCCCCGATTTATACCTCTTAATAATTCATGACACACTCGTGGCTACTGATTTATTTGACTGCTGCATAGTCTTTCCACACCCCACCCCACCTTCTCCCCTCCAGCAAATAGGATCTGCCATTGTAGAGCATACTTCTCTGATTAAAAAAAAGTGGAAAAAAAAACCAATAGAAACGATTCTGTGTTTTAAAATAGTCCAACTGTGCCACATCTCCCAAGCCCTGACCAAAACATTATCTAGTATTCTTTGTGGACCTAGGCCTGTCTTATAGGCCTGGCCCCTGGCCTAACTAGGCCCAGGGCCTAACTAGGCCCAGGGCCTAACTAGGCCCCTGGCCTAACTAGTCCCCTGGCCTAACTAGGCCCCTGGCCTAACTAGGCCCCTGGCCTAACTAGGCCCTTGGCCTATGCCCCTAGCATTAATTAAGAATCTGAAAGCCAATACGCCAATAATCAAATCTAATTGATTAATTTTATAATGAAACAGAAATTCACTGCTTCTTGATTATGCCTATGTACTGTACTGAGGTCCTTTCTTACTCAATGCTCAGGATACAATTACAAGGACATAAATACTTGAATCTATAACACCATCAGCGTCTCATACTTCAGGCATTTATTAATACCCTATAGTCTACCTTCACAATGATCAACAGGATTTCTCCGGTACGCGTACCTCGCTATTTTGTTTAACTTATATTGTAAAATCTACGTAATGATACTAAATTTCATTATTCTGTAGAAACAGAAGAGCTTAAAAGCATGTTTTTACCTCTTTTAATTGTCAAAAAAAGATGCCCTCAATTAAAATACACACATGTGAAAAGATTGTTCATCAAATAATATTTTGTACGGTAGTTTTGATTTAGTAAAATAAATGATAAATATAAAGGAGGGTTAAACGTCCATTGATTGTAAAATTACCGAATGTCACATGGAAAACCCAATGGAAAATAAACCTTTGCAACCCTGAAAATCCAGCGACAGGCAATGCGCCCGCCTATCAGAACATGGTAATGTGTGTTAAATGGAGTATTGTATAGCCAATAATTGGGCTAGTAAAATAGCCTGTGGGCTAGTGAAACTGCATTGAACTAGCCCAGTTGGCTAGTAAAAATAAAACAAAAAAACGAGGCCTGATAAGTAATAATCATACAACGCTCTACAGCTAAGTATTGAGCACTAAATATCAGAAATACTTTTTTGTTGACGATTTTTAAAGGACTCTCATTCTGTATACAGATTCTCGTCACTTATGTTCTTCCATATTTCAATTAATACCTGATGATGACCTATGCTCAAAAGTATTCATAAATTAAATATTTTATTCTGAAGCAAATATATTGACTGTTTCATTTCTTATTTATATGATTTTACATGTGAAGAAGCATTATTTTATTGAATATGTATCAATTTTCATACCTACCTTTCCTGGTTTGAATTCTGGAAACAATTCGGTAACACTTGGCATTTTTCTTTTCTTCGGCGTTGTCTGTGAATCTACATTTTTTGTCGACCCTTTACTGGAATGCTTCAGTAATTGATCTTCAGAGTTTTCAGTTCTTTTTGTCTTACTATCACCTGCCTCTGTCTCACCATCACCCTTATCCAGAGGTTGCTCTAATGGAGATTTTGATATTCCTTCAGAATCACTGGGAGAGCTTCTTGATGAGGTTGCAGGAACGACAGATGGTAAAATTATACTGGATTCCAAATCCATTCTGGAAGTTAGGTTTTCAAAATTTCTGGATGGTGTCTTATCCTCTCTGGAACTGGTTGACTGTCTTGAGTTGGTTGAACTAAAAGAGTTTGACTGAGAGTCTTCGATTCCGAATGGAGAACCAATAAAGTCTTGATGCACGTCTTCCTCTGTCGGATGTCGGAGATTATTCAGTTCTGCCTGAAGCACAGCCACATCCACATGCAATGATTGAGAGTCAGTGCCACTACCAATGTCTGATGAACCAGATGTTGGAGAGATGATGTTGGCATCATTAGTTGGTGATGGTCCTGAAGGTGGTGGGGGCATCAAGGTAGCATCTTTTGAATTTTCCTCTTCACCTTCTTCATCATAATTCTCATCATCGTCATCTGAAAGGTTATAGTCTTTTATTAAACTTTGTCCAGACATCCAGACTGTCAAATATTACTTGACAAAAATCTGTTGCATGCCTATACATCTACACTTGCCACAAGTCTCTAATTTATTGATTTTTCCTAGTGTTAAAAACTTTCAGAGAGCACAACCGGTATCTGTTTATATCAAGAAAAATCCTTAAAAAGTATAGCATGGAACATCATTCACACAAAGAAATAATAAGGAATGACAATGGTGCCAAAATCGATTAATCTTTAATAGGTTTTACTAATTAAGACAAAATTTATGGACTGGAATCTAGTTTATATAGTCATGATGTACCTATATATGGTCATAATGTGATGTCATCATGACTATATTTAGGTATGTCACTGGTTTTTGTCAAATAAAACATGAGACAGGGCATTAAATACAATCATGTATTTAAAGCTTCACAATAAAAATACAGCTCATTCTTATACAATTTTAAGTTTCACTTTGGCCTACATACCTCTCTTTGGGGCAATGTAAGTACCCATGTATGGTTGAATGCCCAGCGCCATCTCCTCGTCGTCATCGGCAACCTCTGTGATATCAGAATAATCAACAGCTGCACTTGATACACTTTCATCATCTGCAATGATCCAAAGTAAAACAGAAACTATTATATAAAATGCAGCAACAACAGCATTCACTTTCATCTAGAACACTAACTAAATTGCATTAATAATCAGCAGTGTATCCAGGGGAGTGCTCGGGGTCCTTTCAGAGTTTGAACAAATTTAAGAAGTGCCATTTTCCGGTATCTAAAAGTCCCCAATTCTTTAATTACTTCACCCCGGCTTCAACAATATAGAAATTTTGTAGATTTTATGTATTTATGTGCCATCTTCCCGCAATTAAAAGTCTCAAGTTCTTAAAATTTTCTAACGTCACAGCCAACCATGACTTCCATCAGCAACCCTCTTCCTAAAATCTTGGTTACACCACTGATAATAACAAAAATAGAAATCAAATTGTAATAAAAAAAAAAAAATAAGTGTAATAGAACATTGACTACTGTAGGATTGATTGTGATGTATTTAATGTACTTTATAAACAAACTTTAATTATTATTTCACAAGCTGTCATTCAAGCAGTGATCTTCTTCTTTAGAAACCAACTAAAATGTATCCTAACAAAAATAAAGCTTACCAAAAAACATTAATTAAAATAAATGTCATTGAGTATACAATAGGAAACATTCACTAAATGTTAAAAGCTACACTACTTAAAATAGTTAAACAATTATCTGTGAAATATTCATTACTCTCCATCAATATTTAAATGACACAATTATCCTCTCTTACCATCATCCTTGAAAGCATCATAGTCATCATCCGATGATCCTTGCTGTTGAGTCTGTGTTAATGATTGAGCTAAGCTCCCTAGACCACTCAGGTTGCCAAGCGCTCCAATGTGGCGTACAGATTCCTGAAAAAAAAACATTTTATCTTAATGTATCATATACGATACCAGGGGCCTTGAAAACATCTCTTGAATCACGAAGCATGGTTCAGTTTCTGCAACCGTTAAACATCCTTTTAAATGAAAATAAAGTCAAAACATAAACAACGCTTCAGTGCAGCTCAAAAAAGGATTCCATTTAGGAACTGTCTGCAGACCTAAACTGAAATGCTCATCAAAAATGGAATCAATGACAATAGCAACAATAAAAAAAATTACTGTACAGGTGGTTTACATACCATTTACTATAAAAACAAATATCTTAGGCAAGTCAAACGGCGAAGCGGTTAAGGCAGGTGCCTGCAACCACAATATCGGCGCTGGTTCAAACAGCATGCTCGGCTATGGTTCTGGAGGTAGAACACGTCTTCTCCAACAAAGACTATAAACCGTATGCCTAGTGTACATAATTGACTCATGTGCACTTCAAAGAACCCAGTACATATTTTGAGATGAGTAGGGGGTGTGTACTAGTAAATACAGCCACTGTTCTCTTGTGATGGGATTGCCACTTTGAAATATTCACTGTTTGGCATATAAAGCTGAATAAAAAAAAATCCTTTTGAGGACATTAAGGTCGACTGTAGCTCCGGAGGCAAAATATTTGTTGATATGTTGTAGAACTGACTTTTCTAAGACACATGAAAGTTGTTTGACGAAAAACTGGGGAAAGTGAATGAGATAAAGAAGAGGAAAAAAGGGGTATTACCGATCCAAGATATTGACATAAAATAACGCTTGTAGCGTTATTATTACCGTGGGCCTTTATTGATATTATTAGGCTTTATTTAATACTGCTTTATTTAGGGCCTGCACGACCTATCTTAATTCTTATGATAGGTTTAGACTAGGCTAGGCCTTAGTCTCCCTGACCCTGTCTAGCCTAGCTGGGCACTAGTCCTATGTCCAGTGGTCACTGGTAGTTAGTAGCAGCAGGCAAGGCGTAAAGCGCCCTCTCGACCTTGACTAGGCCTAAGGCCTAGCCTTATTGGCTTGGTCTCCTCTACCTAGGGCCTAGTATTAGCCTAGGCCCCACTTAGCTAGCCTAGCTAGGAGGGCTAGCCTAGCCTTAATAATACTAATAATAAAGACTCGACAGAGCCCTAGACTATCAATTTAACATAACATTTGTGATAATAATTAATTATGTATACTAACAATTATTGTAAACTGTAAATCAATATCAAATCACATCTCAGATACTTAGAACTGAAGTCAGGCTGAAAAACATTGTAATCTTCTTAAATCTTGTTTTTCGCCTAACATTGGAGTGCGCCCTCAGGTGTGACCGTCATATCGCAACAACAAAAAGGGATATAGACACGATAAGAAAAGTTAAAACAGCCGGTCGCTGTGTCATTAGACGCTGCAAAAAATCAACATCAAATCATTCATAAACCACCAAGCATGGCCCAGAGAGTTGTGAAGATCGCTAAAACTCTGAGAAATAATTGGAAAAAGACCACGTTTTTTGTATTGGTGGGTTCATATGGAATTTATTACGTGAGAGACAGAATAAAGTTAGTTTTTATTTTAAACTGGTTGATTCATGTACAAATAATAACTCTGCATTCATTTCAGGCCTGTCCAACGTTACGAACAAATGCATTTGGCCGGGATGAATGAGTTCTTCAGGCTACCTTCTTTACTTGAGCATCGCTAACCTCCTACTTAGCCTAGGCTGAGTGTATGGCTAATGGGATTGAATCTTTTGTGTTGCAAAACTAAAATTGTTGCTATTTATATTCTTGGTAATTTTAGCAGTACCTCAATGTAGGCATTCAGCTTCACTTTGTATTTTGTAATTTTAAATGAATTTTATAGGCTAGGCCTAGTTAGTTGAAGCCTACCTATGCCTAGAGTTTTAGACTAGGCCTACTACAAGGCCTGTGCCCTAGTAGTATATGAATAGTAGTACTAATTACAGTTATTTTTATATGTTTGTTTAATATGGGTGCAGGGGGGGGGGGGTGGATCCAGTCGGGGGCATGTATCCCTGTTTACCCACTAAATTTTGAATGCAAATCAATGTTATGTGCTACTCACTTACCTACCGGTATTCTGAAGCTGTTGTGCCCTCTGTTTGAAAAATTCTAGATCCGCCCCTGTGCACCATGCATGCATGCATTTTGAATGAGTGGCTCTGTTTCAAATGTGGATCCAATAAATTGATTAATATTGTTAAGAAAGAGTGAAACACTGTTTAATATTACTAGGCTGGCAAGTTTACAATTGTCATAAATATTATGTACTGTGATACAGCATCAGTCAAATTGAGTTTAGAAAGTAATGTACCAGCTAAAAAATTGCAAAACAAAAACATGTTAATAATAATAATGTTGGAAAACTTAGTTACACTCATTTGATTTTCTTTCCTTTCTCAGAGCAAATGAAATACGAGCAGATTATTGTAAACAAGCAGTAGTAAGTCTAACTTATTTTCATTTTAGGCCCAATAAAAAAATATTAGTATCACCATGTCTTCTATGGTATTGAAAAATATGTATTTTTGGGGAAAAAAGTGTTTTTGGAAAATAATTACATTTTTTTGTCTTTTTATTTTCTTTTTCATTTTTTTTTTTACGTAAATAATAGTTGTTTGTATTATGTTAATCATGTATTTACTTTGAATATCAATGCAACAGCAAACAATCCAAACAAAATTCATAGTCAACGAAATGAACCAGTCGAATACACCCATTAATTCTCAGATGGTTTTTTCTTTATAACAGATATATGGGGAAGAAACCATTCAAACTGTGAGCAAACCAAGAAAAGTAACAATCATATTAAATCCTGCTGCCAGAAAGGGGTGAGTTTGCAAACTGCCAAGACAAGAAAACAAAATTAAATATTTTATCTTTAATCAAATTTGCCTGACTTTTCTTGTTTTATTTTAAAGGAAATCTAAAAAGCTGTTTGAGAAGAATGCTGCTCCTCTGTTGCATCTAGCTGGTATCAATGTGGAAATAATTAAGGCAAGTTTGATTCTTTTTCTTCATTGACGGTGACTTGAGTAGAAACTTTTTATTTCTGACCTGGTAGGTCACCAGTCAGGTCACCAGTTACTGTATATGTCTCATAGTGAATGTGGGTTCATGAGAAAAGTTTAAAATGCAGTGATCCAAGTTACTGTACTTTTTTCTAAAAATAATATGGTATGAATAATGTCCAGTGCTTCTTTTATTTGTTTTAAATGTTTATTTAGTAGCTGTTTTCCATTGACCATCTTAGATTTGTCATCTTGGTGTAAAGAAAAAAAAGTGCCCTTATTCTCCCTTTTTTAAATATTAGGACAAGAAACTACTTTTTTTTTTAACTTGGCCTAAAAGTTGGAATGGGGCGAATACAGAAATGTACGAGATAGAATTCCCAAGTAAGCATTGATATAAATTACAGTATATACACTACTTGCTTGATGTAAATAATACTTTTGTACACACATTCATATTATTATAGTTACATATGTCTTGGATATGTCAGGGATTCTGTACAGTAATATCAAAGCAAATTAAATACTTTTTACCAAATTAAATACTTTCTGATTTCTACAGGTATTGGTACTTAGGACCACTAAAGTCCAAATTTGCATATGTTTTTGCAACTGTTCAGGTAAGAAAGCTATTCTTTGATACTCAATTTTAATGTAATCATTTTATAACAAATTGTAAATATATTAATAATAATAATAATAATAATATTAATAATATTTATAAAATTTATTGATGTAAATTTAACAATTGCAACAATGATTTTAATGATTCATCTTAGAAATGATTTCCTTGTTTATTAAATAAAGAAGCTCAAACTCAAGGGGTTAATCAACCAATGAATTATGATAACAATTTATAGTTTTTACAATTGTGGTTAAAATCACTTTAGTTTTGAGAAATTGAATTTTAAGCACGCAGTGATACAAATTTATTTTCTAAATAGGAATGGCCACCTGTATTTAAAGCTCATCTTGCATATCGTCCACCTGTAGATGTTCCTGAAGAACCAGAGGTTAATCAACAGCAGTATAGTTTCTTTAGTCGCTTGTTCTCTTGGATTTGGAGAACAGAGCAAAAAGGTATTTTGAAAGTGACCAGTGGAGAAAAACCCAAAATTTTATTATTGTACAATAGTAATATACTGAATTTAAAATAGCCTTATTAAAGAAAAAAAAATATTTGTTGATTATTCTCTATTGTGAAGGATATATTGAAAAAATATATGCTCACCCAAGGAAAAATGCTCTTGTACTAGAAGCATTAACTAGAACATTTCTTTTCTCCATGAATTTCTTAGAACCAGAAATTGAAGAAGTTGAGGAGATTCCTTGGAAAGAGGTTGATGTATCAATGCTTGAGTTCTCTGCTGAAACACATAATGATAATGTAGAAAATGCTTTAAAGGTAAAAAAAAACGTGAACAAACATAAACATAATATGAAGACAGGGGTCCAAAGTCGGAAGAAGTCATTTCTGGGAGATCTGGGGGGATGGGTTCATTTCCGGAATCTTTTGACCCCTGTGAAATAAGTCAACCTTCACCTGTGCCAAGAGGCAGTGCTAGTGCATAGGAATGTCGCGTATCATATACAGACGAGATATGGGATATATTTACTACCATACTCCTTGCACTAAGATGTAATGTTTTGGTAGTTGCTTTTGATATAATATTATGTACTGTACTTTTCCCATGAGTATAGAGACCCTGCCAACTGACATCACAAAAACAGGCTTCATCAAAGAAGGGTAAGGAAAGTACAACTATTATGAAACATTATTATTGATATAAATTTTGTTTGTTTATTCAGTGTAACCAGCTCTCCAAAAGAGACCTAATGTCTTACAATCTTGCAAGTCCTTAAATCAGTCTGAGGGAGTTGTATCTTTTGATAGGATTTTTAATTCAGGAATCTTGGAATTGAAAGGGCAGTATCCTTACAATCTACAGAGTTCAATTAGCTAGTCTCTGCTTAACCATCTTTCAAGTGGCTTATCTAGGAGTCTTGAAATCATGGGGGTGGAGGAGGGGGGCACGAAAGTGAACTGGGGGTTGGTGATTAAGTAAGGGGACGCTATCTCGCAAAATAAGGTGATATGAGGTGATTTTTTTTCTACTTTCGCATTGATTTTTTGCTTAAAATATCAAATATTTTCAATGGGGGGGGGGATGGGAATTTGGGGGTGCAGCCCCACCCTCTCCACTAGATACATCACTGCATTTTTCTCCAATGACCCATTTTCTGACATGAATTTTTTATATAGTTGGAGGAGAGTATCTAAGGCAAAAGACAATAAATCTGAGATCCAAAGTGAAACATTGCAAGTTGGTGAGTTTAAGTTGACACCAGTGGAGCCAGAGGTAAACACTGTACTTAGCATAGCAATACTAACAATAAGCTGTTGCCTATTTAGTCCCATCCACATTATCAAGTTATACTGTATTTGACAAAAACGTGTGACATGCCAAAAATGGTAATGATGAATATATATGGGTAGGGCTTTACTTGTGGAATCCATCCCATTGGCTGACTAAAAGTAATGACAGTTTGCTGACTACTGTTGTCATAGCCTCATAATTGCGCACAATGTTCCCAAACAGTGTCATCTTTCTGTCACAATAATAAATCTTTTTTTATTTTTTTTTATAGGCCAGCTTCTTCAGCATTGATAATGAACAGTTTGATGCATACCCGGTACATGTTAAAATTCTTCCAAATAAATTGAGGTTTTTCATCAATGAGGAAACAAATCAGACAAGGTGACCATGGAGAAATGCAGATAGTAAACAACAAAGGTACAATTGGGCTTAATTTGTCCATTAAGCCTTGTTTTCTTAAAATCACTACACTATCGCTACAGTGTTTTCATTACCATCATTGTACTGAGTACTACAATGTGACCAAGCAATCAGCACTGAATCCTGTCGGCAATAGCATGTAGCGATTGTATGGAAAACAGGCTTTTTGAGTGTACAGTTTTTTTGACACACCTAAATGGATCCTTGTCATTTGATTGGTGGATTTGGTATAACTGGATCTAATACAATCTTTTCATTGGTTAAAAGATGATAGAAAAAAGGTATATCATTAAAATTTTATAAGTATCAAATGACAAAGATCTATTTGAGGTGTGTTATAAACCGTTTTCACATCACGGCATCAATTACTGTATACAGATACTGAATGTTTTTATTCACACCATCTAGTGCAAATGCAGAAGGGGTGCAGAGAACAGTGCAATCGCACCCCCTAAATGTATTAAGAAAAACAACTGTTGCATTATTGCATTCAAGAGCTTTCCTATAATTTCTATAATTTTATATGAAGCACATAGAGTCACTGTCTAATATCTGAGGTCAGAGGAGGATAGTCAGTGCGAGACATTGCCAATTTACTTATTTTTGTACTTCAAATAATTTAGTGAGAAACTAAAAAAAAAACCCTTTGTTTTCTTTGTCAGATTGATGTACTCTGGGTCAGCTGTGCTCACAATGCTTATGACATGGACAGAACACCAACTGATTACATGTCTTGTTGAGGTTCCTTGTGGCAGTATATCAGACAGCAACAATGCAACTCGATTTGTTCTGTTATTACTCTCAATTTATTGCCTCCAATAATTCTATTTCAGTTCATTGGTATCGATTTATTGCATAATAGAACTGTGTGGATAAAGAACATTTATTATTTTATAATTATTAAACTGATATGAAAGAAGAAACATTGTTGAATTATTTATTTGTATAGGTGTAATTTTTGCCCTACCTGACGTGGAAATGTACCGAATACTCAGTAGGGCTGAGGTCAGGTAGGGCAAAAATTACACCTATACATGTTTCTCCTGACGCAAAACCAGTTATTGTCTATTATTCCATCACGACATTAACAATTACTAAGAATTATTTATTATTGTCAAAAGTAATTAAAAATACCACATTTTTAAGGATATTTATGTATACTAATGTGTACAATTAAATGGAATGTATTACAGTACCTCAACAATACCTATGATAGTTTGTCTGGAATGTATACAAATTATGTTGGATAATACAGCATTTTAAATAAGAGTGCTTGCTCCAAAGCTAGTGAATGTTTATGGTTCAACCTTAGGCTGTTGAACCATA
>NW_022743347.1:0-6075 GCF_011630105.1 Anneissia japonica | reverse complement strand
TTTTTTTTATAGGCCAGCTTCTTCAGCATTGATAATGAACAGTTTGATGCATACCCGGTACATGTTAAAATTCTTCCAAATAAATTGAGGTTTTTCATCAATGAGGAAACAAATCAGACAAGGTGACCATGGAGAAATGCAGATAGTAAACAACAAAGGTACAATTGGGGCTTAATTTGTCCATTAAGCCTGGTTTTCTTAAAATCACTACACTATCGCTATAGTGTTTTCATTACGATCATTGTACTGAGTAGTACATTGTGACCAAGCAATTAGCAGCACTGAAGAAGCTTGAGTGTACAGTTTTTTTGACACACCTAAATGGATTTGTCATTTGTGTCATTTGATTGGTGGATTTGGTATAACTGGATCTAATACAATCTTTTCATTGGTTAAAAGATGATGGAAAAAAGGTATATCATTAAAATTTCATAAGTATCAAATGACAAAGATCTATTTGAGGTGTGTTATAAACCGTTTTCACATCACGGCATCAATTACTGTATACAGATACTGAATGTTTTTATTCACACCATCTAGTGCAAATGCAGAAGGGGTGCAGAGAACAGTGCAATCGCACCCCCTAAATTGTATTAAGAAAAACAACTGTTGCATTATTGCATTCAAGATCTTTCCTATAATTTCTATAATTTTATATGAAGCACATAGAATCACTGTCTAATATCTGAGGTCAGAGGAGGATAGTCAGTGCGAGGCATTGCCAATTTACTTATTTTTGTACTTCAAATAATTTAGTGAGAAACTAAAAAAAAACCCCTTTTTTTCTTTGTCAGATTGACGTAATCTGGGTCAGCTGTGCTCACAATGCTAATAACATGGACAGAACACCAACTGATTACATGTCTTGTTGAGGTTCCTTGTGGCAGTATATCAGACAGCAACAATGCAACTCGATTTGTTCCGTTATTACTCTCAATTTATTGCCTCCAATAATTCTATTTCAGTTCATTGGTATCGATTTATTGCATAATAGAACTGTGTGGATAAAGAATATTTATTATTTTATAATCATTAAAATGATGTGAAAGAAGATACATTGTTGAATTATTTATTTGTATAGGTGTAATTTTTGCCCTACCTGACGTGGAAATGTACCGAATACTCAGTAGGGCTGAGGTCAGGTAGGGAAAAAATTACACCTATACATGTTTCTCCTGTCGCAAAACCAGTTATTGTCTATTATTCCACCACGACATTAACAATTACTAAGAATTATTTATTATTGTCAAAAGTAATTAAAAATACTACATTTTTAAGCATATTTTACTTATAAATTGTGCTCTAACTAATGTGTACAATTAAATGGAATGTATTACAGTACCTGAACAATACCTATGATAGTTTGTCTGGAATGTATACAAATTATGTTGGATAATACTTGACAGCATTTTAAATAAGAATGCTTGCTCCAAAGCTAGTGAATGTTTATGGTTCAACCTTAGGCTGTTGAACCATAGACAAACTCTGCGCCACCACTACTTTCTGATAAACCAAAACCTCAAACCATCAAAATGTGGAAGAAATTAGACATTTACATGCTACAACCATTCTGCTAGAAATAGCGAACCTTGACACCACCTGGACCGTAGGCTTTCTAAGTAAAACCCCCTTAAGGCAAGACTTTTTTTATACCTTGTTTCGTGAACATACTCTTTGTAAGATTGTTAGAGAAGGGGAAGAAAAAAAAATTAAAATGTTATTAGTGAATGTAAACAGCGTAGATTAGGATGGTTAAATGTTTTAAATTTATATAATTAGGAAGAAATATACATATCTTATTTTTAGAGATTTCAAGGCAGTGGTGGGCATAATAAAAATACAGAACTTTTTCTGAAATATCCATTTATTTGTGGTGGTGGGTGCATTAATTGGCGAAAAAATTAAATTTTATTTTTATTCGAATTCATTATTGGCGTGCTGAGGGTTTGCTAAACAAGGTATAACAAAAGTCCTGCCTAAGGAATCTAGCTTATAGGCCTCAATAGATCAATGGTTGACAGTAGAAGGATTATGTACTTTCTACTACTGTATTACATTTGAGAGGTTAATAAACAACAGCCTGCTACCAAACTGCATTGGAAGCCACCAGGGGTGGATCCTGGAAAAGGATGAAGACATGAAAAGAGAAAGAGGGCCAGATTCTTTGGTGAATCTTCCTTACCAAAAACTCAAGCACCATACCCCCTGTCCCCTAGGTTGGACTTCATGCATCCCCTACACTACCCCTTCCCCCATCCCCAATTCTGACCAAAACTTTTTTTGTATCTGCCCCTGATCACGGCATATTTAGCATAATACGAGTTCCTAACAAAATTTGGAATCAATCTTTCTAATACTGTATTTTTGTTGCCAGTACCAGTTCATTCGCGCTAACACTAAATCAGCTGTGTCTGACAAATGGTTTGGTGGAAAAGGAGAGGATGAAAAACGGGGGAAGGGGGAGATCAGGAAACTTTTCTCTACTTCACAAATAAAAATTGAAAGCCTCAGAAAAATGATAATTACATAAAAAATAAACATTTTTAAGATAAATTTGGCTCAGTATTTTTTTGCATTCTATTAATATTCTTACTAAAAACAGCAATTAAAACATGTCCATTATTAAGTATTATACTGTACTGTCTTCATAATAATTTACAAAACCTACAGTTAAAATACATTTATAAAAATCATAAAAATTGAATGAGAATGGGTAGCGGATATATATATATATATATATATATATATATATTTGTTTGAATTAACATGTACAAGGTTAGAAGTGAATGTCCTTTGGCACCAAATTTAAAAATATGTTTGTTACATTTGTCTACTAAAGTTCTACTTTGCTCATTCTTGGTCCCTTCTTTTGTTTTTTCTTATTTTTCTTTTTCTTTGGTTCAGCTTTCTTCTCTTGGAACTAAAGTAAAAAGATATATATTATGAATATAAATATGAATACAACCATAAGTGCTATATTTTGCTAATGCTAATACCCCTAGTGCTACATTTCCAACAATGCTATGGCTTGCTAAAAATATCCATTGTTCTTAAAATATTCAGCAATGACAATTTATTTTGCTCCTTTTTAACATTTATAGAACACAGATATATTTATTTAATGCATTTTTCCTTAAATCAGCAGGGAAAAAATTATACACTAAATTTAGATCACTTATTGTTTATTCCATCTCTGTTTTTTGGTTCTAAGTTTTTATTGTTAAAATAAACACCTACCTCAGGGGTTGTCTTCTTATAAGGGTTGTAATAGGAAGGATCCTTTGGTATAAATTCCATTTCTTGGGACATCTATAAAACACGTTTCTATTTTGTAAAAATGCTGATAAAACAGATCTTCAACATACACATTAAACATTTAATGTTAGTTTCAAAATTATTATTAATTATTTATTGTATAAAAATATTATCTAATAATACTTATTGCCATTTGGAAAAACAAACATCCATCAGATTAATGATGTAAAATATCACATTTAATCAATAAAATAAAAATCAGAATATCTTTTATATTCAAATTTTCATGAATGTTGTGAAAATTATGGTTGGGATATATCAGAAAAAGACTTATATACAATGTTGCAGTAAAGTTAGGAGCACTATTTTGTTGCAAATTAAAATACTTGTGGGTCAAAAAGAAAATGTTTTGAACACCCAACTAAACTGTAATATTTAGCACAGAGATCAATAGATTAAAAAATATTCTCACTAAATTAAAAAGCTGCTTGTGAACATCATCCAAAAAATCTGTTCGCTCTGCAAAATCCATCCCCCATCTCAGCTCATCCAGAAATTCTTTATTTTTGTCAAATATCTTGTGAGAAATGTCTGGTAAACGCAGTACAATATCACCAATAAATGCAACATTTTCAAGAACTACTGACACAACTATAAGGAAACATGAAATTAATTTAACTATTAAACATTTTGGGAGAAATCTGTGGAGTGATCAGCTTTGACAAGTTGTTTTTCTTGTTATTTATTTTGGTATATATACCATTATCTATCCGAATATTGCCACTGCTTTGAATAAACACCTGTATATAAACAAGGCAATTCAACAGAAGGACGCACATCTCGAGACATCAAAGGTTATAACTCTGGCATCGACATTCTAGGCGCACGTCAGCGCGCAATGATTGCAAAGGACTAATGATATTTTGCACTAACATTAGACTGAAATATATTCTTCATTTCAACATAAATTTTACCAAAATTGTGGTGAATTGTCGTTCATGAGACTCACTTCGCAGAAAAGATTAATAAATGTTCTGTATATACTCAAATGTTCGTTTTCGGCACCTTATGACAACCTTGTCAAAATGACAGCTTAATGTTACATAAGAACATGAAATTTTATAAAATTCGTAAATTTTAAATTGCTATAACTTTTCATTTTCTTGGTCAATTTTCACAAATCAAATTGCAGTTTATAAAAGCATTTAACAAGCTTGCGGTAAAAAAAAAATCAGATGTAACAGACATTGCGAAGTACCCAAAATTAATAAAGTAAAAACTAACACCATAAAACGAATGGCACGCATAGACTAATAATTGACGGCTGTACTCGCAACTAGTATCGGATTGTCGATGCCACAGTAAAGATCAAAGGACTGTACGCACGCGCTATGTTCGAGAACGGAGATGTGCGTCCTTCTGTTGAATTACCTTGATATAAATGGCCCCTTCAGAGCCTCATTTACAATAAACACCTCCCTGAAATAAATGCCCTAGGTGTTTAATTTTTTTTTTCAAATAAACACACCCCCCACCCCACCCAAATGACTGTAAACAAAACTAATGTAAGCAACACCATTCTGAACAAATTTTGTTATCTATGCCAGTAAAATTACATTTTTTTTTTCTAAACTGATTAAAACCAATCATCTTGTTATACTGTAGTTTCACATTTACAGTGAATTAACGGTCATTTTATTTTTGGGTATTCATTTTACACCAAAATAATAAACTACTCCATAATTATACGGTACATCAAAATATACAAAGGGCAGCAAAAGCTGAAAATATTGGATTTACAATTACACTAAGCAATTAGAATTGCAAATTTTTGTGTTCTAGACGCCTGAACTTAACATTTGACGCATTCTGCGTTATCATTTTTTTTCATTTTCTTTATTTTTCCTTTTTTTACCTCCCAAAAGAGGGGGATAGGGGCCGGGGCCAGACTGCCCCCCGCCCCTAAATCCGCCCCTGTATTTAAAGATAAATGATATAATATCAGTGGCAGATCCAGGTATTTGAAATTATAATAAAGGGGCAGGTTTGGAGGGACTTCCACAGTTGGAGAATCTATACCACCTCATCCCCACCATGGTTTCGGCTGAGGTAAGAAAATGTATGATTATGGCATGTTTAGATGGCCGGAAATGCCACTCACAGACATAAATAAAATATAATTTTCTTCTTATCTCCATTTTAAAAATGTTTTGACCAATTTGGTAGGCCCTTCTCTTTAATCCGCCTCTGGATATAATATGATGTATGCCCTACAGTCAATTTCAGAGACACATGTGTTATGTATCAACAAAGTCCTTTTTTGGTCAGTGTGCTTGCTAGACGAGTATGGGTGGGGCCCTTAGGGAATAGTATTCAGTGACATTGATACATACTGTTTCTTGTATCTTCATCTGATGGTAGTGGCATACCAGGTTCAAAATCACTTTGTGATATATGTTTCCTTGCTTCAGCAAACACCTGCAAGACAATATGACTTATTCAGGATTGTTAATACATTTGTAAGAGGCATAAATGTAGTCTCAAAGTTATTGATGAATGATGTAATAAAGTATGAAGTCTAGTGGAGTTGAATAGCTTAGTAGCTAAGATGCTTGCCTTATAATGCCAGGGTTCTGGGTTCAATTCCTGTGACAGTAGGACTTTTTGTCACAACCAAAAACAACTCCACTTGCCAAACCCTCATAGAGAGATCATTCTATCCTTTAATTGGTGAGTGTACTTGCTCCAGATTGTTAAAGGCGGCCTGCATGGGGAATATCCTCTGCGCAATAATTTCGCCAAGAAATATGTCCGCACATT
>NW_022743346.1:0-1656 GCF_011630105.1 Anneissia japonica | reverse complement strand
TTTTAAAAATCTATTTTATTGCACTAAACTAACCTTTATATATCTATACATCATTCTATGCTGTTATTTTCAATGTTAAAACAACACTTTTTAAGGATTTAAAGATAGGTTCTGCATGAGAAATGCCTTAAATCATAAACTTTGAAGGCTGATTTCTCATATATTGTTCTTTAAACAGCTGTGTGATTAAACGCTTGTAACTTCATAAGGATGAATGATTTTTTTACCATTTTATAGCTATTATTTTACTCTCTAACTCTCTATTAATAACTCAAAATCGATTTTTGCGACGAGTGACTGGTTTGGCTTGTCTTTGCCACATATATATATATATATATATATATATTTATATATATATATATATATATATATAAAACAGTATTTCCATATATCCAGCTTCTGTTTCCCACAGCATTGTTTTCCAGTACTTTACTCTCTAGACGACCGAATGTTTTCCAGTACTTTACTCTCTGGACGACAGAAAATAACCTCTGAGGCGTATTAGGCGAACAATTATTTCTTTTACTTTTCCCTTTTTTCAGCAACAGGACCAACCACTATACCCCCTTCTAAATCTGCGCCTCTTATATATTTAGTAGAAAGAGGGGTAGGGTGAATGTGTCTTCAATAATATACTGTATACAACGATATTCCCTGCTGTTGGATCATGATTCTTTCCTTATTTTCAGCAGCTTTAATTAATGATTATTGAATTATTAAAATGCCAAATAATTAGGCTTCCTTGTAAGGTGTACATACACCCTGAAACTAAAAAGTAGCACAACCTTTCTTTTAGTTTTTATACTGTACTTAAACCAAAATGAGCCTCTGCTATCAAATGAATTCCTTCGCATACAGCTGCTGTAGCCTATTTATATACGGCGATGTATGCAAAATAGGCTCAAGATTGGACTTAACCCATCACCTTTATTTTCATTGGTCGTTCAATTTCTAATTTCCCACTAAAAGCTTTTTCCCTCAAAATCTATGCGGACCAAATAAGCACTTATTGTGCTCTATACCTCCATGCTGTGCTGTTATTCGTTGATGAGAGCAGGAAGAACAGAGTACGGCATTTCTAACATAACTATAATTCGTTCCTAACCCAACCTAACGATAGGCCATACCAAATCTCATGTTAATCTAATATCACCCGTGATATATTATTGCTTATGCTCTAGCTAGAATCATGAGAAAACACAAACATTACAAGATCTTACACTTAACCTGTATTGCACACTGAAGCCTCCAAAAAAAAAATATATATATTAATTTCTCTACTCTGCAATCTATGGCTATGCTTTGCAATTAATAATACACTAGAAGATGCTTAGCAATTCCCCCATTGTTGATTCATTTGAAAATCTAAACAAAATCGAGTCTGCGCCTACATAAAACAGGTGTATTACTGGGCCATAGCCTTCCTCCCCTCCCCATGATTCCTAGACTACAAAATCATACCGCCAGTCTAGTGTAGACCACTTGCTATTGATTTCACAGTTATCAGGAAAACAATATTTTTCTACTCGAATCCTAGCCCGGGTACAAAATCATCTGTAGTTATTTTATACATTTCCGACGTGAGAAGCGGGGGTGGGCGGGGTTCCTACATTTAGCATAATTGAGGGGATGTACTCTAAACTTATTAAGAATGTG
>NW_022743345.1:0-774 GCF_011630105.1 Anneissia japonica | reverse complement strand
GAACTACGGTTACATCAAAAGAAATTGAACAGAAAAAACACGAAGTACCGAGAATGTAGCATATTCTATTTTTAATTAATACGCCGAATTCACACGAAGATTTTGGTGCCGACCGGCATGTTTGCAGTGATCGCTTTGTACCGATCGCACACGTCGGTTCGACGGAGACGGACGAAACACGTGTTCGTGCCCACCTCCTCGATGTCGGTGCCTTCGAGCGTACTTCTCTTCGTCCGCATCCGGTTCATCGATGACAACTTCGTCTTGCTGAACTTGTTCAGCTCGTCGGAAACAAACCGTTCGCATTGGGTAGACAGCATTTCGTTTTCGAGGTGTTTCGAAATGATCAGTCTTGGCGTTCTCTTTCCTCTCTTTAATATTTTTTTTCGGAGGATGACGTAGTGATGTCGTCATGTGTACTCGGAATCGTTATTCACCTCTTCGCGACGTACATCAGGAACACCATGTCTTCGATGTCGTCGGGATCGATGACTTTCGATCGTCTGACCGCATCCAGTTCCTCTTTCCGTTCGGTGCGCACGGTCAGCAGCAGGGATAGCGCGTGCGAGAGAATCCAGCAGGCGACGGTCGCCCACCAGTAGGCGGCGAACGGCAGCAGCGAGACGAACGACTGCAGAGGCGCCACGTGAAAGAAGAGGCCGGCGACGGCCACGCACAAGCGAGAAGCCGGCGACGCCTCGGCGAGGACAGCGGCAGGAACCACGACGGACGCGATCAGAATCAGAGTTCGAATCCAGAGCTTCCGTTTCGGCG
>NW_022743344.1:0-1348 GCF_011630105.1 Anneissia japonica | reverse complement strand
TGAAAAACAACATGAGTGTGCACAATCTAATTTCTTCAGTGTTCTTTTTTCTTGTTGCAACCATTTTACACCCATGTTATTGCCTCTTCTACAGGAGTGATGACGCCAATGTTTGTCATTCGTTTAAGTTCTTTAATTACTTTGTCCTCCATGGGCTTTGGAACTTTCCTTGGTGGTCTTACCACTAACGGTACGGTACTGAAGGGTCTACAGACATCTTATATTTCATCAGTAACTTGCCCAAATCGTCACCCAAAACATCCGAAAACTCCGTTAGTTCTGGAATATCTTGTGTTACGACATGCACCATGTTATCATTAACGTTTAGCAACTCAAGTTTTAGAGAATCTGCTAATCCAATTATGGGAGTGTAATACCTGTCTCTTATACACATCTAGATGTGTATAAGAGACAGCTATATGCTACCAGATTTGGCTTTTCTGATTGGTCTATGTCATCAGCAGCTTTAATATTTTGCAGAGTATTTAGTGGTATTACATTACACTTGGCTCCAGTGTCTATCTTTAATGTGAGAGGGTAATTGTTGACCATTACAGTTGTTTTTATTACATTTTTACTGTCAATTGTATCAATGTTTATGCCTTCTACAACAAAGAATTCTTCATTTTGTGCTTCTTCTGTTGCAATATCATACACTGTCTGCTTATTAGGCTTTTTTTTGTATCTTTGTTTCCCTTGGGGTTTCTTGTAAGTATGCTTGTGTTGTGCACAAGTGCCCCTAGGTTTCCTACACTGTGTTCCAAAATGTCCTAAAATTCCACATCTGCTGCACTCTTTGTTATATGCAGGACAATTATATCGTGGATGAGATGCCCCACACCTTCCACAAACTTTACTGTGCTGCGGTTTGGTTTTTTCAAACTTTAGTACGTCGATTGTCTGTGACAATTGTTTGTTTGCATTTTCTGTAGTTTCATGAACCAGGCATATCTGAATGGCTTTATCCAAAGTTAATTCACTCTGAGATAATAACTTGGATGGGAGACCGCTTGGGAATACCGGGTGCTGTAGACTTAATTCATTTTTTTTTTCTAGAAATTGATTTTACCAATAGTAGCGCATCGATAGCTCAATATTTTCCTAATGCAGGCGTCACTTTGAAGCCTGGACCCACCCTCCTCAGAGGTCGCTAACTATCGACGTCGAAGCCTAAGGTCAATAGATTTGCTGTTGTAGTGAAGTCCTAACGTTCTTTTTTTAATCTTGATTGAGTGAAGCTTTACCTATAAATTTGATGAAAGGTATGAAGCTTTGACGAATAATGTTTGGTGATGGGAGATCGAATGCATAGCTATTAAAGTTCATGAATGGTGTGAAGATTTGACGA
>NW_022743343.1:548-1038 GCF_011630105.1 Anneissia japonica | reverse complement strand
CGTGCGGTAGGCGCCTTCTCGCCGAGATGCTGGACGTTCCGGAGTACGTTTTCTGTCGCGAGAAGGACTTTGTGCAAAATTAGTAAAATAAAATATATTCCAAAAAAAAAATCACGAAATCTCTTGTATATTTCTATTGTTAGTATGTGTACGAGGCCGGTGTAGATTCGACTTTTCTGGACTTAGAAAAATTTTCGAAGAGTCTGGACTTAGAAAAAATTTGAAGAGTCTGGACTTAGAAAAAATTTCGACTTTTCTGGACTTAAAAAAATTTAGAAAAATCTGGACTTAGAAAAAATTTCGACTTTTCTGGACTTAGAAAAAATTTGAATAGTCTGGACTTAGAAAAAAATTTGAAGAGTCTGGACTTCGAAAAAATTTGAATAGTCTGGACTTAGAAAAATTTTCGATTTTTCTGGACTTAGAAAAATTTTGAATAGCCTCCTCGGATCTCCTACCGACGTCGAGTAGGTGGACGCGTCCGCGATTC
>NW_022743343.1:0-485 GCF_011630105.1 Anneissia japonica | reverse complement strand
CGCGATTCTCAGACCGACGTCTAGTACACGGACGCCTCCGCGGATCTCCTACCGACGTCGAGTACACACACGTACTCGACGAACGACGTCGAGTACACGGACGCGTCCGCGGATTTCCGACCGACTTTGTTAAAGCAGAACAGACGAGTCTCTATTTCAACTTTTTCTGAAAATTTTTTTTTCTGAAACTGGAAATAATTTGTGTCCGCGGCCCGACGACGAACGTGGAGTACGCGGACGTCGAGTAGACGGACGTGGAGTACACCTGTCTCTTATACACATCTAGATGTGGACGGAAGTGGAGTACACGGAAGGACGTCGAGTACACATACGGATGTCGAGTACAAACTCGCGTCCGCGTCCCGCCGACCAACCTCGAGTACGCGGACGTCCAGTAGACGGACGTGGAGTACACGGACAGATGTCGAGTACACAATCGAGTCCGCAACTCGCCGACCGACCTAGAGTACGCGAACGTGGAGTAG
>NW_022743342.1:0-656 GCF_011630105.1 Anneissia japonica | reverse complement strand
TTATTATTATTATTTATGAATTAGATTAGCTTTCTCTATGTAAATTTATTTTTTTATTCTCATTATATATATTTACTATTGTAAAAGGGGTTAAACTTGACAAGAGAAATCTTATATTTTATTAATCTACTATTGCCATGTGCACTTGTTTAACTCATTTTGTATATACTTTTGGAAGTCGGCAATAAAAGTGGAATGAATAAATAAATAAATGAATAAATAAATAAATATATATATATATATTTATATATATATAATATATATATATAAACGCTTGTCGGAAAAGCGCGTCAGGTATCGTAACCATCTTATTATTTACCTTGAACATCGTTCTAACAATTCGGCTCCTAAAGGACTAAAATTTCATGTCAGGTCTGGTATTCCATTCACAGATCGTGACTTCCATTCCCGCTGGAATGGCGCCCTTAACAAAAATGCATGTCGATTAAATGAGGTCCTAATTGGCAACTGCCGCAAACTCCTCAAAGACATCGACAACCAAATTCACTTTAGGACTAGAAGGCTAAAAAGAGACCTTCCTATATCTTAGTTTCAAAACAAACTCAAGATTATTGCCAAAGATTGCCTTACGCTTTCCAAGGAACTTTCCCTGAGGAGACAACACAAATTTGGTCGAGACAATATCACTTCAACAC
>NW_022743341.1:0-1020 GCF_011630105.1 Anneissia japonica | reverse complement strand
ACATTTTTTGGTGAACTTCATACTTTTTTGGAATTCACTGAGTGGCAGTTTACTTGACCATTTACGATTTTTTTTTTACATGTATGTCTGCGTTTAAGATATATTTTATCATTTAAAACTAGTCTATTTTTCACAATTTCTACGTTGGCAAAAAGCTAGTTATTCTTTTAGGACATATACTAAATACACTGTTAATGTGCCATTTCCACTGACATGCACATTCATGAATGAAGCTACTACACGGCCTAAAATATTGGCCGATTAGATCACAAAAAGAAATCTTTACATTTACGCTACATCTTTTTGTCGTCGTTAGGCATTTTAATATAATTTTATATCAAATTCAAAATTAATCCTGGATCAAGTAATTAAAATTGCTATTATTAATCGAAATTCTGTCGTTCTACGTTGCCTAGAAATGGTAAAATTTAATTTTTAAATTAAAATTTTGATCAAATTTAGCGATAGAGGGCGGGCTTATATACTATTTAACAGGCCACCATTTTGTTTTTACTAGTCAGGTTTGTATTTTTTTAACATTTTCCGATTCTAGATATTATTTCTTAAATTATATTTAAAAAAATTGTTACAAGCTATCCGTTTACGAAACATGTTTTGTTGCTTAATTTTAAAATCTTAATGTAGAACATACTAAACCATTTTCGTTTTCGTAATAATCAAAACACATATTTCGACAACGGATGGCTCGATCGTACAAAAACTGACATAATAAATAAGAATATATTATCAATATTTAGAAAAAATTTAAAAAAAATACAAATCTGACTCGTAAAAACAAAATGGTGGCCTGTTAAATAGTATATAAGCCCGCCCTCTGTCGCCAAATTTGATCAAATTTTTAATTTAAAAATTAAATTTAACCGGTTCTAGGCAACGTAGAACGACGGAATTTCGATTAATAATAGCAATTTTAATTACTTGATCCATGATTAAATTTTAATTTGATATAAAAATATATTAAAATGCCTAACGACGACAAAAAGATGTAGCATAAATGTA
>NW_022743340.1:0-896 GCF_011630105.1 Anneissia japonica | reverse complement strand
AAACTACATTATGATTTTTTTAAATGTTAAAAATTTATTTTGAATCCGACTAAAATCAAATGAATGCACGATGGCGTGCATTTCGATACTATATTCTTCAGAACCACGCCCAAGAATTAGGCCTACGTTAAACTTAGGTGGGGTGCAGCATCTGATATCAATTATCCACAATAGGAACAATTGGTATTGTTGAGTGACAGACTTCAGTCCTTCATATTTGTTCGACCATTGGGGGATATGTTTGAAACCCGTCAGTGACAAGGAAGCATCCAATGACGTGATTCACCAGTGACATGTCGGTCTTTTTCAAATATTTACTTTAATAATACTAATTAGTCATAATAATGATAATAAAGGTGATAACAACAACAATATTAATAGTAATATTTATTTTAACAATGTTAATAGAAATAATATGGTAATAATAACGATATTTAAATATCTATTTTAATAATACTATTAGTGATAATAACATTGAAGGTGATAATAGCAATAATAACAGCAATAATAAATTAAAGATAACGTTTATTTTTTATAATAATAGTAATACTAATTAGTAATAATAATAATAATTATGATACTTATAATACTAGGCCTACTTAGTAATAATAGGGTAATAATATCGATAATAAAGGTGACAACAATAACAACAACAACAACAATAATAATAATAATAATAATATGAGAAAAATACCAATAACAATATTTTTAAAATTACTATTAATAATTAAAATAATAATACTAAGACTAATATATAATAATAATATGAATTTAAAAAATCGAGAATTTTGTATTATTTATATGGTAACAATAAAAATATCAGCAAAAATTTAACAATACATAATGTTAATGCTAAGACTAATAATTAATATTAAAACTAATAAAAACAACAATAA
>NW_022743339.1:0-549 GCF_011630105.1 Anneissia japonica | reverse complement strand
GATACTTAGTTTATTTTGTCATTCTGATCGGATTTTCTCTACTGTTCCGTTTTAATTTTAATTTTCAATTGTTTTGCATTATATGGCCGTTTGCTGTTTTATGGGTGTTTCCCATTTGCCTTTCACTTATATATATATATATATATATATATATATATATAGAATGGCTAATATGGTTAATATGTATGCTAAAAAGCTAAAATAATGGAAAATGGCAGCCATTTTAAATTTTAATAGCTCAAAAATGTGTACAATATTTAGTTAACTGTTGCTGCCATTGTTATGAGTGGATTTCCAATTGAATACTGCATTTTAATGACATAAATTTACAATATTGGTGAAGCAGTTGCTGAGCTTAACAGATGTACCTGTTCAATATGTAGGAATACATATTGAACAGGTACATCTGTTCCATGTTCAAATAATACATGCATGTGTAAGAGAAAATTAATAATCTTCAGTGTACTGAGATGTGTAACTGCGAAGCGGAAGGGAGTTCCTGCAACAACATTCCATTGTTGTGTTTCTGATTCATCAGACAGTGGTAGT
>NW_022743338.1:0-1024 GCF_011630105.1 Anneissia japonica | reverse complement strand
TCTTACTTTTACCATTTTATACTGCATTTTATCAACTGTTTATGATTTGACACCTTGGCTCTTTTATAGGTAAGAATCATAATTTCCTGTTTTGTATTTGATTTAACGTTAGTTTATCTACCATATGATTTGTAGCTCGTACTAGCTTCAACGGAACAATTAAGTTGCAGTGTTCCGCTCTTGATTTAGGATTTTGCCAATTTTATAAACTTTTAATTATACTATATTGTTAATTTGCTTATCTTATATTGTAATACCATTTGCAATTGCGCTTGGTAATTTGTATTGTTATGTACAGTAACGTTTTGCAATCACACATTGTCTCCATTTGATAATTCATAAAGTCAGTAAAGTGATTTACTTTATGTTAAATAAGCCTAAATTCTGAGTGTATCAGGACAACTCTGGTGGATATGGGTCATCCACTAGAGGGCAATACATTCACGTTATAGTGGACCTGGAGGCATTGGAGTGCGATTGTAAAATTATTACTAGTTACTTTTAATGTTTTTTATCTTTATCTTTATGTTTTATTCTTTAATTTATCATTTTAAAAAGGAACGAATGCATTAACCATCTTGATCTTAAGTACGATCATGATATTCAGATAGACGAAGTATATGCCAGTTTTAGGGGAAAATAGGCAGGCATAATATTGGATTTATTAGTAATAATTTATCCGTTAGGTTGCATCTTAGCGAAATGGTATAAAAGTATTAGCATACTTACCTAACCTGAACCTAAGCTATTTATGTAACTATGTTGTTTAATTAATTTGGATGTGTATCTTGAGCTAATCAGTTTTGAACTAGTGTAATGTTGACTGATATAGTAATTGAAACATTTAATTGATTTTTATTTTTAATTTTGGTTAATTGCAAGCACTATACAATTTTGGTAGACTAATTGTATTGTACACCATGGAATGTATGTGCAAGGAATGATATATTCGTATATTGTATTAGTTTAGATCTTTTAGTTTTAAGTGTTTATATTTTCTCTTTTATAGACGAAAACTTAATTT
>NW_022743337.1:0-911 GCF_011630105.1 Anneissia japonica | reverse complement strand
CCATATGCTTTATTATAATTTTGTATTCTATTTAAATCAAAATTTAACTCGAGCAAGATGAGTGACCCGAGTCATGCACTTTTACATCCACATGACGTACTCAGGAATGAAAAAACTGGTATGCAGAAAACAAAAAAATATATTAATTTTATATAGGCCTACGGTACACTTTTAAACAGCATGATTTTTAGGATTGTTGATGTCTTTCTGTTATCCTGGAAAAAAACTTTTTTTTGTATTCCATTGTAGGCCTACTTGTTCCGAGTTCACAATAAAATTCAATAAAATTTACATCCCTCCGTCCTACGTATGCTGAAATAAAGCAACGTACTCATGACCGACCTATGTGGCGTGCCACACTGAATTAAAACCTGCCACAAGGCAAAATACCGTAGGTACTTATAATGAGAGACAATTAAACGTTTATTCGCTACAGTTACATAATGTAAATGTTGGTTATAAATTAGGCCTACCATATCGTTTTGTTTACGAAAACTGATCACCATTGGTGGATACTTACAGTAAAATACAATTGCTCATCAATTGTATTACCGTATATTGTAATATATTGTAATATTCTGTAACTATTTTGTGTTCGCATTAATTTTTATCGACCAATATAGTTTTTATCTCGTTAAAGAATTGTTTTACAACTTGTTTAAACATTGTAGATACAACGGTTTTCAATGTCTTTACTATAATTTGTTTAAGTTGTTGTAGTTGAAAGACTTAAAATATAAATTGCTTAAAACTTTATTAAATTTAGGTCTATTTACATTAAAATTCACAAACAACAGATAGGAAGTGCAAGTTATAGAATGCAAGTTAGATATAAGCCTATATATATATATATTATATATATATATATATGTATATACTGTATGTCTTTTTATATAATATTTATATTAACA
>NW_022743336.1:0-1219 GCF_011630105.1 Anneissia japonica | reverse complement strand
GAGCTGTAGCCTAGCAACCGACGTCATTTCCTGTTTTGTAAAATTCGACAGCACCTTGCTCTGAAGTGTTTCGTAATTTGTTGATGTCGTGAATATATTTGGAAAGAGTGTTTATAAGATATAGTAGCCTGTAATTGTGCTATATTTGAATCGCAGTGATTATTATATATTTTTTTCGATTAGGCCTATATAGGCCTACTGAATAATAACCATGAACTATATAATATTATTAATGCAATTACGACAAAGGAAGTACTCACAATGATGTATTATAAATATAGTTTACTTTTATTTCTTACATACTCGGAAATGTTACATCAGAACTATATAAACGTAATATAAATAGAATATAAAGATTATAGTTTTATATAATATAATATATATATATATATATATATATATATATATAATGCTTAGGCCTAATTATATTTAAGTATGTATTATCGTTCGAGAAATACTTGTTCGTTGTATAAGAAACATAATTGGCAAATTTGATTCAATTCCGGCTATTCAGTGATAAATCCTAATAAATATCCGCGCGCGATTATTTGTAGAATTAAGACCACATAAATCCGGCTATTGATAGCATCTTGTGTTACGGCAAGTTAATACACATCGTGTTCCGCTCTGACAATAATTGTACATCGACTTCGCACTTATTGATGGATCGGTAGATTTAACCTGAGACACTGAAATAAAAGAGATTGAATTAGTGAGAAATACATTCAAACTATTAAAATTAGGCATAATTAAGTATAAATTTCATTAGATTAAAAACACTTTTTGGAAACTTTATGACATTCATAATTCATGAGGTATAGGAATACAAATTCAGAAAATAAAATTGATTGCTTGATTGATTTAAACATTATGTGTTAATAATACGTTATTTTAATATGAATGAGTGAGCACGCTTCCCAACATCCCACCCAAAATCGAAAAAGGTCAAAATTTTAAGACAGTCAAAAATGTACTGAATACACACTTTTATTTTTTGCAATAAAACTTAAAAGCGAATATTAAATCTTAACATTTGGACCAATACTCTATCGAATCCCTGTATCGTCCTGAAATAACAAAGCTGGGGTCCAACCTGCTTTTCCCCTTCAAGGCATCTGGAGTTTTAGGTAAACTTTCCCCATTTGTTACGATTATTACATCCTATTCCTATCTGAGATTATTATTTATATATGTACTGTATATATATATGTACTGTATA
>NW_022743335.1:0-1093 GCF_011630105.1 Anneissia japonica | reverse complement strand
ATTAAAAAACCCAGAAATTATAAACCATTTTTTCCCTATGTTCCTTTACTTTTTTTCCACAAATCTTCTACTGAACCCAGGCTATCACAATAGACCGCATTTTCATTTTAGTTGCTAAGAATGGATTTGACTTTTCCGTTCTACAAATTTAAGGTAGATATTTTCTATAAAGTTAAGCTAAGCGTTAATATATTGACTGCTAATAATATAATCTTATTCTGTATAATTAAGTTATTATCTGGATTAGGTCTATTTGGATCCATATTTCATTTAAATTTGAACTTTTTGATCCTTTAAAATGAGCAACTGATGCTTTAAGTGAATACAGTATTTTAAGTTTTGACAAAGTAACAATATTTTAAACTTTCTCAGGATTTTATCAAGATTTTATCAGGGAGCAGACAGCTTAGTGTAATATGACTGCTCCCTGATTTTACTAATGAAAAGCGTATTGATGTTCTTTTATTTGACATTTTTTTTTATCACGTTTATTAACTTGTTTGTATGCCATTTAAT
Source organism: Anneissia japonica (assembly GCF_011630105.1). Classification (NCBI taxonomy): domain Eukaryota; kingdom Metazoa; phylum Echinodermata; class Crinoidea; order Comatulida; family Comatulidae; genus Anneissia; species Anneissia japonica. The sequence continues at coordinate 577 of NW_022743335.1, read as the reverse complement.
ATTACTGATCGACATCGTTAGGCTACACTCCATTATCTTTTTCACAGTTTGGGAATTTCCAGTTTCTAACGTTGCAATCAATATTGCTGTTACTCGCGTATTAATACTTCATCCATAATGCCTACGCAACGAATTAGTACATGTGATCAGGCAAAGGGTAAGAGAAAAAATTAGGTCCAATACGTAATTAAGTAGGCCTAAAGAAAATCCATATAAGCATTCAAACAATCTAACCACAACACGAAATCGACTTATGACATGCATGTATGTCGTTCATAAAAATGGACGATCGTTATCCTCTTTTATTAGCCAAGGTAACGATTATAAGCTTGTCGCGTACGGTATCGATATGGGCAGGATCACCGTTTTAAATAAATAATTTGCATGTTTTCCTTTATCACAGCTTTGTGATTGATTGAGCATTACCCGGGGAGAAAATCGTAGACATTGCCATAAGAACTCAACTTGAAATATACTTCAGACAGTATATCATGAATCTTGTAAAATCATATGCTTATTTATTAATACTCATATGCTTATTTATTGATACTCATATCTAAACACAGTTAGATCTACA
>NW_022743334.1:0-565 GCF_011630105.1 Anneissia japonica | reverse complement strand
AAAATACTAATTTACATTTTTCGTGAAATATTATAGGCCCTAGGCCTCATGTGGTTTTAGTTTTTAATACTTCGACTGGTTTTTTTGTGGAGCCAATTCGATGTTCAACTGAGCTAGGCTAGGCCCAGACACATTATTTGAAACTTTTACGTGTTATTTAGGTCACAGACCTTGGTACTTGATTAAGGCCTGTCTGACGGTGACACTAGTCTATAGAAGGCTGCTGTGAAATGGAATTAGGCCTGGCTGGTGGAGTCGAGCTGCCTATGTCTTATGAATGATGTAATTACTAATACTAGTTAGTAGTAGCCTCTCTATTAAGTCTATAGGCCTAGGCCTAAATGTTTGTTTAGCATTAAAATACCGTTTAAAAATGTTTGTTTAGCATAAAAAATCTACTAGGCCAGGGTATATTAATCCATTTAATTTGCTAATTTTTCTAATGTTAATAATGGTTCTATTTTATGTTGTCTTTTTCGTATTGTTCTCCATGTTGTGTCCATGGAATTAGTGAAGAACAGCATTAATATTTTGTATTTAAATTTTACTGTTCAATTTTTAATTT
>NW_022743333.1:0-705 GCF_011630105.1 Anneissia japonica | reverse complement strand
CCGGTCTTTTGCCACTCGGCCTTCAGCCACCCGGCCTTTTGCCACCCTAGGCCCATTGCCACGTGGGCCTTTTGCTATCTGGCCCGTTGCCTACCAAGACCCGTTGCCACCAAGACCCGTTGCCACCCGGCCTTTTGCCACCTTTGGGAAAGTCGAATATTTATATTATATTCTGAGTTTTAAAATATACATATTGTTATAAATTTGCATAAAGAGTGAAATACTGCAGTGTCTAGTTTATTTCTATATCAGTATATTGTTAATTTTAAGTACAGTATATTTTTATTCTAAAATAGAAAGAAATAACCTGTGTTTTAGCAATTAAAAAGCAACACATTTATGATAATAATAGTTATTTATATAGTATAACAACAAGCCTACAATTATGTATGTATGATTGACTTTATGGAATTTATTTGCTATAGCTCTTTATGCGGACAATTTATTACAAGCTAGGCCCTATATTTTCTCATGGGAAATAACCATCAATGATTAACTTTGGATAAAGCTCTTCTCGTTAGCGGTAAACTACAAATTGCGCTCAGTAACATTAACGATCTGAGCAAATTAATCCTCCTGATAGTTTATACCATTACTAGTGCTACTGTTCGGATGATAGGGTCTTCAAGCCTAATTTGCATGGCCTTCAATTGGTCAGTTAGACATTTCCCCCACCCATGTTTTTCCTATTGGTTGATATACCAT
>NW_022743332.1:0-634 GCF_011630105.1 Anneissia japonica | reverse complement strand
AAATGTACAGTGTAGGTACAGCAAAAACAAGATTGTTATGGACTGCTGGAATTGGCTGCCATATATGAAATCCAACGACCTGAAACAAATAAAAATATAAGTTTGGTTACTTTGCCTGAATAAATACAATTTATTGAATGTAAACCACAAATTTTCACATCAATTTCTGTATTTCTTAATGAAAGGTATTGTGCCTCCATTATGTCATCACACTTTAATTGACTTACTGTTCTTTCCAGTTTTCTTTTTGAAAACTGGAGAGAGGACATTGAAAGTAAGGCCTATCTCACTGACTATTCATTACTTAAAGATACAATTAAATTAGAAAATTATCTATTAGATAAATTGGATTCCGAAGGTTTATCATTGAAATTTAAAACTTCGCTCCCATACATTGCCCCTTGATAGTAGAATTTCTAGATGGTCTGAAGACAAGAATGGCTTATGTACTCTTTGCAATACAAATAATGAAGAAGACAAAGACACTTCTTATTCTCTTGTCCCGCTCTCCTAAACATACGTTTAGAGGAGTTAAATAAACTTGAATATAAATTAAGTAGTCATAACACAACATCGATGTTTGGGATCAATTTTTAAGTGCTAATATTGATATTAAATTAAGCTACCTCCTAGG
>NW_022743331.1:0-1776 GCF_011630105.1 Anneissia japonica | reverse complement strand
ACGATTGTTTTTTTTTTATCAGCAGATCCAAAGCGAATACGGTAATTGGGACAAAAGCGCAGAACGTATTTCATCCTGCAAACACAGATCAACATCAGGATTCAAACTTAGTCTGAGTAATGTAGCATAGGCCTAATGCATAGGCAAGGAGTAATTGAAATAAATTCTTAATAATGCATACTTGTTCTTTTTATTGATTATTTTAACTACCGATAAAACTTTGAAAATCACAACACTGCAGCAGTGTAATTACACTACTTTTATTCGAGAACACTACACTTGCTAGTTCACTTGATAGTCCGCCAACACTACTAATACTACCGTAGTACGTTTTAGAGTCGGAAGCCGTAAATTCCAATTCTTATTTTCCCACAGAAAATTGAATCCCGGCATACTACTTCCATATCCTCTATTTGTAGGCCGTGTTTGGTAGCAGCTTATTTTAGAACATTGACATATTGGTCTGATGGTGTGATGGGTGGGGGCGGCTGGCACAAACAGGTGAAAAGGGGTTTTAACTAGTTGAACGTAATTATGACGTAATCATCTTGCTCACCAAATTTCGGTGGGGGCGGAAAATCTCAAATCTCATTATGAGACTTAGGGAATGTAGATGTTTTTGATATGATGATGATAATAATAATAATAATAATAATAATAATAATAATAATAATAGTAATAACAATAAAAATAATAGTAATAACAATAAAAATAATAGTAATAATAATAACAATAATAAAACAATTACTATAATATATAACAATGATAATAATACGAATTACAATAATAACGATAACAACAATAATAATAACAATAATAACAATAATAAAAACAACCATAATAATATAATAATAATAATGATAATAATAAAAACAATAATAACAATAATACAAATAATACAAATAATAATATCGGCGCTGGTTCGAACGGCACGCTCGCATGGTTCTTGTGGTAGAACAAGTCTTCTTGGATAAGGACTATAAACCGTAGGCCCAGTGTATACAATGGCTCATGTGCAATATAAAGAACCAATTACATCCTTCGAGACGAGTAGGTGGATACCCCGGTGTACTGGAACAGACAGCCCCTGTGGTGGACGACGAGAGTTGTTGGTACTGGGTTACCGGGTAGCACAGACACAAAGGGACTCTTAGGGGTGAAGAAAGACATTGATCGAGTTCCTAGTTCACATATCAAACGCCCTGAGCATCTTATGTTAGATGGATTTGGCGCTATATAAAACTACACTATTATTATTATTTATTATTATTATTATTAAATATTATTATTACAGTATTAGTATTTATTTAATATTTATTTAGGCGCACAATACATGCACCAAGGATTGCCAATAGCGAATATATCACTGTCCTACTTGTAGGTGACAATCGCTTACACAAGACAAACATTCACACATGGTACTTTGCACAAACCAAATCTTATATATGAGGTTTTAGGAACTGCAACACTGACAGGAATTGAACCCATGACCCTGGGATTGAAAGGCAAGCATCTCAACCACCATGCTATTCAACTCCACTCCATTACATTAACAAAAACAATAATAATATAATAATAATAATAATAATAATAATAATAATAATAATAATAATAATAATAATAATAATAATAATATTAATAATGACGATAATAATACTAATACTAATATATAATAATAAAAATTATAGGCCTAGTAGTAGTAATAATGATGATGATAATAATATAAATAATAATAATAATAATAATAATAAAAACAATAAATATATATAACAATAA
>NW_022743330.1:0-542 GCF_011630105.1 Anneissia japonica | reverse complement strand
ATAACGTTCTCCTCCCCTGAGGGTCGCTTCATGTCCTCTGCAGCCGGTACACTGGCGCACCTTTCATCTGTCCACGACAGGAGCCGAGTGGACCAGTACACCGGGGTGCCCCCCCCCCCACTCGTCTAGAAAGATGTACTAGGTTTTTAAAGTGCACATGAGCATTTGTGTACACTAAGCCTACGGTCTTTATCCGAGATGACTTGTTCCACCACCAGAACTAGGAGCGAGGCGACCGCGAACCCATGCCGATATTGTTGGCTATGGTTACGGTGCCCCTGCCTTAACCACTCGGCTTTTCGACCGAAATATTTTCAGCGGTAGCGGAACATTGTAAAATCACTGGACATTAATTGGAATATTGGAATAAAATCAAAGTACTATCTAAAGAGACTAATTTATTCACTGAAAGAAAACGTGTTAGTAAACCGCCGGATTCAAACGGTTGACGAAGATGACGAGACGTCATCGAAGCTTCCAGAAACTAAACCATAACTCTGAAAGGTAAATTACACTCCCTTTTTATTATTATGACAGAGTTA
>NW_022743329.1:0-1004 GCF_011630105.1 Anneissia japonica | reverse complement strand
TACGATAACATGTCAGGTAGGCAAAATATCACTCCTATGATATTTTCCTGATGTAAACACACATTGAAATAATATTCTAAACAGATTCTTTCATATCCAACACTATCTCATTATTTAGGTTAAGGCATTGTTTTTAGCACAAGAAAAATAATCAATGATTTCTTTAAATAGATTTTAAACTAGAACCCTTGGGTTGAACGATCAAGCATCAAGACTACAGTAGCAGCAAAGAAATTCAATCATCAATGTTCGAAAAACTTAATCTGCAAGGTAATGTAGCTGTTAACACAGAGTATAACAAAAAACAGGCTCCCAGCTGGGAATTCAGTACACTCATGAAAATGTTAAAGTCAGGCTCCGGAGGGAAAAAATTTTTTGATATGTTGTAGAAGTGATTATTCTAAGACAGAAAAAAGTTGTTTGACGAAAAACTGGGGAACGGTGAATGAGATACAGATTTTTTAATATTTAAAAACTGGGGGAAAAAGGGGCGTAACCGCCCATTTTTACACCTTTTCCCCCAGTTTTTAAATATTCAAAAATCTGTATCTCATTCACCGTTGCTCAGTTTTTGATCAAACTACTTTTTTCTGTCTCAGAAAAATCAGTTCTACAACATATCAAAATTTTTTTTTTCCTCTGGAGCCTGACTTCAATAATTTACCTTCTTCAAACAGGTAAACATTAATTTGTGTTTGAATATTACCATCATATGCATATTTAGTACTGTATATAAAAGGTTTCTTTCATTCTTCAAATGCAAAATTAAACACAGCAATCTCCTAATACAGCAGGCATTCACCCTTGCATACTGTACTCCCTAGGTTATTAGCCCCCTAAGCCACTAAAAATGCTGTAAGTCCTGGTAGGATTTTCTTAATATATCGGCCTTCTGATAATAAAAGACTTGATAATACTACTGTCAGCTGGAGAGTTAAAAAAAAAAAAAAACTGATGAAATTAGCAAATGATAGAGTAGAAAATCACCGACTATAAGTTACAGT
>NW_022743328.1:0-2280 GCF_011630105.1 Anneissia japonica | reverse complement strand
ATCGTCTGGTCTTTTCCAAAGAGCATACTGTGTTCTTTAACATGCACATGCCCATATTGTACACAGGGAGACAATCGGCTAGTCTTTTCCAAAGAGTATACTGTGTTCTTTAACATGCACATTACCATATTGTACACAGGGAGACAACCCCCTACTCTTTTCCGAAGAGTATACTGTCTTCTTTAACATGCACATGGCCATATTGTACACAGGACCAGTTGACTTAAACATCTCATCTGAAAGAGGGTGCACTAATGAATCTTGCATTTTAGCCCTAGATCTGAAACACAAAGAGAGCAACGGTGGGAATTGAACCAGGCACAAAAAGGTCTCCCAAGTTTCAGCACACACACAGTGGCTGTCACCAGTTTAGACTACTACTTAGCTAAGCTGTTTCAATTCTAGTCTTCTAGTCAACCTACCTATTGTATTTTGTCATTTGGCTCATTTGTTTTTGGTGAATAAAAAATAAAATGTATTTTCTGTGATTTTTCTTGTTCATTCATTTTCATTCATTATTGTTAACTTACAGATTAGCGGAAACAAAGGTGAAGTTTCATCAGGCAATAGCAAATGATTTTGACACCCCCAGAGCACTATCAGCTTTAATGGATCTCATCAGATTGGCTAACATGGAAATTAGGGAAGTTTCTTCAGTAAGTAGCAATTTTAAGTTATTTCTTATTACATATTGTGATTCTCGAAATTTGATTGTATAGTTTAGCTTGCAACATTATGATGAAATATAATCACATTATTACTTTACTTACAGTGTAATACCTACTTAAACAACTGGTATTTTAATAATGTTGTTTCATTTTCCAGTCTACTCAACCAGTTCGTAGCCCAGGGGTGATTGCAGCCTTAGTTTCATATATTGATCGTGTTTTGTACTCTCTTGGTATTCAATTCTCAAGTAGAATTGTAAGTATAATAATTTTTAGGTATAAATTAGATTTTTTTTATTTATAAATCCCTATATACAGGTCTCCCTGAAATTCAAGACCCCTCCAATTAAAGACCACTTTTCTGCAGCCCCAGTTGAGTGCCTATCTCAGAGGCAGGCTTACGGGGTGGTACAAAGTAAAAAAAGAGAAAAAAAAAAGAAAAAGAAAAAAATTGATCACCCAAAATGCCTCAGAGGTTATTTTCAGGCATCTAGTAACAAAATTTTGCGGGAGCATGCCCCAGACCTTCTAGGGTGGGGTCATTTCAATCGCCCCCCCCCCCCATCCCTTTTGGACATCTCTGGATCTGCCCCTGTATCTTTTATTATTGGTTGGATTCCCTTTTATTAAAGACTTTCTCGCCTATAGAGTACAACAGTCGTGTCATCACAACACCAGGTGGCGCCCTTGTTGTCAACCAGACGTTGGTTACCGTTCATTAGGCCTGAATGACTTCATAATCTTAATGGTTTAAAATAGGTTTTCTGGAATAGGCATTTTAAAACCTAATAATTTACCATTAAAATGTACTAAAAACACAAAAGCTTGCATTATAATATTTATCAAACCCATGTTTAATCATCAATTAAAATTTACAAGAAAAACTAAAGTAATGTACAACATCTTAATAATTTCGTTAGAAATTGGGATTAATAATTTGTCAGTGGAGAAATGGAGTCCGGTTGAACGCATTTTGTGTCGCCGATAGCAACAGAGTAGTATCACGTGGTATCGTGACGCAACACTGTAGTACTCTATTTAAAGACCAAAGATCATATTTGGCAGAGGCCCATCTGAACAATTTACCTCCAATTAAAGACCACTATGAAATTATTATGATGCTATGACTTGAATATTAAAATATTAGCTAATGCACATCATAAAATAATTTTGCATGTGTTTTGTGTATATTGAATTATGATAATGTTAGTAATATTTTAATGGAAAGTTGGGTAAAACAAGTACTGGACTTGATTTCTGGATACCAAGAAATCCTTCATTAAGAATAAATAACTGCATGCATTAACGCTGTACATCCATTCCAAAATATTTAATGTATTTTAACTTAATTTACAATTTCCCTCTAAATAGAGAAATCTGATGACCACATTTAGTGCCAGTCTTTAATCGAAGGGCTTCTATTAGACATCAATGGTGGTTTTGGCAAACCAAACTGAAAATTTTTCCATTTAAAGACTACTTTTAAAATATATAACAGGGGTAGACCCAGAGATCTCAAAAAGGGGGCTGGGGCCGGAAGATGGCCTGAAAGTAGGGCCAATCGAGATAACTGCATGCCCCCGCGAAATTTCTGTCTTTAGACGCCCAAAAA
>NW_022743327.1:0-3368 GCF_011630105.1 Anneissia japonica | reverse complement strand
GATAAAAACCAAATTATTTTAATCACTGGCATTCTTATTCTTATGTTTTATGGACCTATCTATCATGTTCTTCCTAGTTGTTAGATCGCTGCATGGTATTGTTTACATGTGCATTTCACGATCATATCTAGCATTCACGATGTCAATAAGTTGGTGACCCAATACTCTCGTTCGTCATCGTAAACATGTGCGCTCAATCCATCCAACTAAACCGTCGTTGTTCTGGTTAGGTATATTACATTAATATAGTGATTATTGTACCAGAAATTGAAGAAAAAATCAAACTATTAATAAATAAATACAACAAACTTTATTTTAACAGGAAAAATATACATTATCACTTTGTAAACATGCGTAATCAGACTTTTTTACCGTAATTAATTGATGGGTGATGACGTCATCATCAGGGTCAAAGAGCATTTGTAAAATCGACTATTCGTAAAATTGACGTTTGTAAAATCAACGTTTTACTGTATTAGGCTACCCAGATTTTGCTGAAAATAGGCCTTTTCACGAATTGGTAGACATCTTGAAGTGATGACAAACATTGCGAATCAGCGGTGCATAACCAACAGAAATAAGATAAGCTTTTGGGCTGATTTTTTGACATCATGTTATTTAAAAAATAACTACACTGCACTGTAATGCATAGGATTATTTTAATACACTACTTAGATAGCATTTTCTTTTTCATCTTGATTTCAGAGGTCAAAAACATTTTCAATTTTTTTTCAATCACATAGTGGTGTAGACTAGTAGTCTTTTAAGAACATTTTGCTGGAAAAAATTTTTTGGATAACATGACGCCCCGTTAGGGAGTTATGATTTTTTAAATAACATGATGTCAGAAAATCAGCCCAAAAACTAATCTTATTTCTGTTGGTTACACACTGCTGATACGCATTGTTTGTCATCACTTCAAGATATCTACCGATTCGTGAAAAAGGCCTCTTTAGGCTTTGACTAAATCTTAATATAACCAATGCATTTAGCAATTAAAATTCTGTACACCATTTTCCTGGCGACTTTCCACGCAAATTTGATTTGATTTTTGAATATCCTCCACAAAATTAAAAAAAAAACATTATACATACAGTTATGGGGCCTAGGCCTAGTTAGTACTACTATTAGGGGCTAGGGTAGGGCAAGGCTTTCAAGCATAGCCAAAAACTACCACCTAGGCCTAGGCCCTAGCACTGCAGCAACTCTAGGCCCTACTACTAACTAGCAGAGCAGGCCTAGGCTAGGCCCAGGACCTAGTTTTAGTTCGGAAGGCTAGCCTAGTAGGCGGCAAATCAACACAGCACAGAAGACCTTCTTACCAATGTAGGAGACATAGCCATAGACTTAAAAGTGTTAGCACTTACTTGAAACAATTTTCTTAAGTTCAAAAGCCTCCTGAACTCCAACCTAAGTGGGGCTGCGTACAGCAGCGCCATGTTATAATTCAGTTGCAGTGGACTGTTATAGCGCCCCCATCGTGGCTGATAAATCTATGGCCGAGACGGCCGGCCGGCGAGGTGTTGCGTCATCTATCGTTCACAGGGAGCGGAGTTGAATTTGTCGTACGACGCAGTGAGTGCCCGCCATTATTCTTTCTTAAATAATCATAAAAATTACATGGGACCTCATCCATGCAAAATGTGTTTGATTGTTAATCAGTTTATTATGTACCGTACTCGCGCGAATAAGCGCCGAGGCGCTAAATATTTTTTGCACTTTCTGAGGGGCGCTTATTCAAACGGGGCGCTTATTTAAACAGAGTGGGGCGCTTATGGAAATAAATGAAAATCGAGGGGTTCTTGGGAACTTATTCAATTCAAGAGGCGCTTTTTGAATGAAAAAAGGTAAGGACATTACGAATGGTGTGCGGCGGAAAACGTAAAATGTCCAGAGAACATAGCTGCTCATGACAAGAATGCTGTGATTTATTAACATAACAACATGCAGAATAGCAGATGCAATTAGTGGTGGTGGGTAGTGGTTAGCTTGTTGGCCATCGGCCGATTGAGATTAGCAGGACGGAAGGATTATTGCAGGTTTTCTTGAAATGACATTAGAATGTGCTGAAGGTGCAAATTGTCGAAAAAGAAAAAGAGGATTTGGACTAGGCCTTGACAAAATAAAATAAGAAGATGAAAGTTGGAAATATAGGGCCTACTGTCTGTCCAAGAATCGGAGCTCTCATCTGTCCAACAGAAATATCCCTCATTTCGATATTGACCTAGGAAGAATGTGATTCCACTCTGCAGCTCAAATCATGCCAACAACCACAGTGCCAAGATTGATTGGATAATTGACTTGCTAAAAAGAAAATCTTAAGATATTATTTAAGGGGGGCTTATTCAAACGGGGCTTTTTATAATTCGCGCGAGTACGGTATGTATTTTTATTTATTGCACAGGATTTACTGATTATTTTTTGAATTAGAGGTTTATAAAATGATACCGTACTGTTGTGTGATTAATCCTGGTGCTTTCTAAGACGGAGTCAACGTTAAGGTAAATAAAACTCGGGAAAAAAAACAGTTCCAAAGGAATGTTTGCATACATTTTTATATCATTTGAAACATCTTACTTGAATCTATTATACTGTGTATGATGATGGTGATCAGGCATACAGCTTTCAAGAAAATTACAAAAACATCGTCGTGTCCCTGCGCATTTTCGAATACGTACAGTATTTGTGACAGTTTTATGTAGGGCCTACTTATTAAAACATTGATACAAACCAAAGTTGGCAGTTATTTCATTTGAAACCAGTATAATCTTAGGTAAGCATGTGGTTAACATAAGCAAGAATTTAGTCCAATGACACTGTTTATCTCCTTGATACCTTCCGACGAAAATTGACCCTACCAGCGTCACCACGGTATCCCCATCGATCGATCTAACGTGACGTTGTTACGTGGGTGTTTTATAGATTATTGAGAATGGTAATATCACCGAAAAAAATAGATAAAATGACAGTTGAATGACCAACAAAGACAACTGAAGACAATATAAAAGTTCTTCATTAAGAAGTTATTTAGTATAACTTTATTCGGAAAATTAATCTTTAAAATCGTGTTGCCGTCCCCGGCGTTGTCAGTGACGTCGTATGATTTGTGTGCAATTTTTACCAATTAACCCCTAAGTAAAAAAAAGTTGAGCCATGTACTACCTTGCAAATCAACCCAGAAACCTGGTAGTTTGTTGATTGTCTATTGGTTGCGTCCCTTCGCTGCCAAAAATAGTCTTTTGGCAGTTGCGTCCCCGGTGACATCGTGAGGGGATGGTGAAGCTTGGTTACGATTTGGTGGCACATCGATTGAGTATTTTTATTCATCTGACCATGTAAGTCAGTGGCGTATCTAGATGTCTTGAAAT
>NW_022743326.1:0-545 GCF_011630105.1 Anneissia japonica | reverse complement strand
ATGCAAAGCACAAAATACCAATTGGATATACAGTGTAATATCATTGTTTATTCAATAATTAATTATAATTAAACGTATCGCTTATCCCATGTTGCCATGAAGGGGTTGGGGGCAGCGCTGATGTGTTGACTTGTGGTCGTAGGTCTCAGTCAGAAACTGCCCGTCACTGACTTTCATTGTATCCTATACATTATAACTATGCGCAACTAGAACCGGAATGGGTATAGTAGCGCACAACGATAAACTGCCGAGAAGCGATCGGATGGGAGCTCCGGTAAAACCGGATTTAAAAAAATTAATAATACAAGCTTGAATTGTCATATAATAGTATAAATCGCGTAGCTAAAGGCATGTTTTGCATAATACATTAATATTTAAGGACTCTACAATTCGGAAGTTTGATTTTGAGGATGAGGTGAACTTATGCATTTGATACACTGCCCATCAACTGAATTGAGTTTTATCCTATTCATTATCACAGTGCGCAACTAGAACCAAAATGGGTATAGTAGCGCACAGTGATAAACTACCCGTCAATAATTTCA
>NW_022743325.1:0-2226 GCF_011630105.1 Anneissia japonica | reverse complement strand
CGGTAACTCGTGGCAGTTTTTGAGATATCGTGCGAACAAAAAAGGGGAGAAAGGTAGAATAAAAAAAAGATGAAGACTAGATTTGAACTCGTCACTGAGGACGAGTTAGGTGATCCGCCGGACTTTGACCCTCACGAAGCACGCGCGGTTCTGATTGAAAAGTATAATATTCTAAAACATGCTCTATTTAAAGAGTAATTTTTAACATTTTAAAGGAATTTTAAAGAAAAAGAGTAATTTTGAGCATTTTAAGGACTTACGAATGTGTACACATACGTCTTAACGTTCGTGTGCACGGTAGTATTAATACAGTGTCACAAACCCAACACATGTAACCGAAACGTAATTTCCAGCTTCAGTACGTGTTTTGGGCGTGGAAATGAGCGTACGGCGCGTAAATTTTGGAAAGTTTTGGAATATTCAAAATGACCTGAAACGTGCTTTAAATTATCTGAAAAGTGATATTAACAATTTTAAAATTTTAACGCACAAGTACGAATAGCTTATACGACGTGCCTGACGACGGTAATGGCACATGAATTGAAACCTTGCCAAGTTTAATTTAAAACCCCCCGTTTGGTTGGTAATGCCACACGAATTTTGCCTTTACAGTAAACGAATTATTGGTCTGATAGTGTCGAAATACAGTCTGCCGCCCTCTATTTTCAATGTGTTTACATCTTTCAAGGAAGAAAGATGAGAAGGCTCGAAAAAAGCCTTCTTTTTGACCATGATGACGTCATTAAAATAAAAAATAAATGGACACGTCCGAAAGAGAATTGATTTAGCTATAACATACTCACAGGTGGGAGACAATCAATCAAGATAAGCGAGTACGTTCAAACGAGTATAAAAAGTAATAACGTCATAAATAAAATTAAATTTTTTCTTTATTCAAATGGCAATATGATGACGTCACAATGTCCGATCAGCCATTATGATCTATAAAATCGTATCTACAACTCATGTGCTTTCAGAATATGTAATAAAAATTGGGGGTCACCTTTCATTCTATGGAGCTATAACTGATAAAAAACATGCATGGTTTTATGCATATATAAATGTTGACGCACGCCTACGCGCACGTACAGTCGCGGGAACTGAAAATTAAGATACCTGACATTCAACCTTGACCTGAAGATTATGTTCACTTAATATGATTCAGAAATGACGAATGGTTAAGATGATATGGGCTCATCAACGTTTTGAGGAAAGAAAAATGTGGGAGTCAGAAAAAAACAATTTTTTGACCATGATGACGTCATCAACCTGTAAAAAGAAGTCAATAATATGAAAGACAATTGTCTCAGCTATAACATACTGAAAGTTGGAAGACGATCGATCAAGGATAAGAGAGATACGCTCAAATGCGTATTTTCAAAAATGACGTCATAGCTATAAATCACTTTCTTTGAATTCAGACACCAATATGATGACGTCACAATGTCCGATCAGCCATTATGACCTAGAAAATCATATTTACAACTTATGTGCTTTCAGAATATGTAATGAAAATGGGGGGTCACCTTTCAATCTCAGGAGCTATAACTGATTAAAAATAGGTCTGATTTTAGCATAATTTCACTGTAAACGGCACAAATACGCGCAAAGATACCTATGTTTGATGCGCACGTACGGTAATGCTATTTGCCCAAAAGATGACCGAAAAGAATGGAAGTTTGTGAAAACAATGTCAGGAACCCAAACTATGTGAAAAAAACAGAGTGTCTAGCTTCCGAACGTGCTGCGCTAGCAAAAATGCGCGCGCGTATTGGAAAATTTCAAAAAAATTTGAAATGCTCAAAATGGCCTGAAATGTGCTCTACATTAGTTAAAAAGTGATTTCGAGCATTTTGAAATTTTGACGCAAGCGTGCGCGCGCATTATGAAGCGAACGCGTAAAATTAGAGTGCAGTACATTCAACATTAACCCGAAGTTAATGCTCACTTAATACGATTTCGAAATGGCAATTGGTTAGGCTGATATGATCGATAATGTAAAAATGCAAAATTGCGCGTAGATCACGTCACGCTTGACTGAGCGCGTTGAAAATCTTACCATGTCTATTCCAGACCAAGCCAAATGTTCGCTGACAACGATTGTGCGTAACTCGTGGCATTTTTTGAGATATCGTGCGAACCGAAAAGGGGAGAAAGAAAGAAGAACTAGATTTGAACTCGTCACTGAGGACGAGTTAGGTGATCCGCCGTACTTTGACCCTCACG
>NW_022743324.1:0-883 GCF_011630105.1 Anneissia japonica | reverse complement strand
CATGCAATGTATTGTTCCCTTAGTACCTAATTATAGTATGTAGACCTTGATTGTAGGCCTATGTTTTGTCATTCATGTTTTGTAGTTCGACCTGACAAGTGTAGCTGGCCATATGAAACAGATTTGTTTCATATTTGTAGAAAAAAACATTTTGTAGAATAAACATGATGAAGTAAGCCAATTTCGTTTTTGAGTACTGTATATATACTGTCTCTTATACGTCTGTATATATATATATATATATATATATATATATATATATACAGTACTCAAAAACGAAATTGGCCGGTACTCATTACTCAATTACATCTCCCTTTAAAATAGATTATCATCAATAATCCCTGGATCACGATAAATTAGTTTAGGCCTATGCGGAAAAAGTAACCAACGTTGTTTATCATCATCGGCTTCGTTGTTAAATCACGGTGCATGACAATATCTCTTCGGTTGCATTAAGATGACCGCTCGCTTCGGCCAGATAATTTATGGATTAGATCGGCGATCGAGACACGTGTTGTTCCGATCAGTTAAGCACAGAATACACACTCGTAATGCCTCCATATTCAATTACATAAAGTGCATTTCAGTTGACTACCATATCAAATCCTAAATTGCAAATCTATATAATGCAGCTTTTAGTTGTATACTGATATTTTGTGTTTCATAGTACTCGAAACAACATTTGTCCGGTTATGTTCCATTATTAGAATAGATCTAGGTCTAAAATAATAATAATAAAAATTAAAGATATTAATTTACCAAGAAAAAACCCGTAATAATTAGTTGATTTATTGGTTGGTTGAATAATAATTATCGATTACGGTAGTAAATTTATTGAATGATGATCGATTAGTGGTTGATTGATTATATATAATTGTATCTC
>NW_022743323.1:0-1027 GCF_011630105.1 Anneissia japonica | reverse complement strand
ACCTATGCTACATAATAGTGGTGAATGGTAAATGTCATAAATTGTATGACTCCAGAGAGTCAACAGCATCCTATGCACGTGAGGGACAGTAAATAAGTCATGTAGAGAGGAAGTCATAAACTTTATGACTTCATTCTCTTCATGTTGAAGATATTAGCTTTTCCCGTATAAGAAGACATTATATGACTGCTAGAATTAGTTGGGAAAGTCTCAGGTGTACAATAAATGTATTTTCACTTTATAGATATATTTAAAGATATATGTATTTCAATTGAAATAAAACGTGATTTAGAATAAAATGAATTTTGATGAACTGGAAATTGTATTGTACGTTTTACTGACCTGGATATACACACAGTAGTCATAAACATTTTTAATTAGCAATAATTCGAGAGGAGAGCAAACATATATTGGAAATCACTAATTTACGTACCTCATCATTGGTACTTAATTTACAAATATGCATACCTGTAGTGTACTCTATTGAGTTCGAGGAGAGTTTATCTCCACAACCAACAACCAAGTGAAGTATAAAAATTAAAAAAAAATGTTTGCTGAATAGCTGCCTATAGTATATACACCAAAGTCAAATATGACACATAATTATTAAAAAAACAATAGTGACAACTATATACAATAAAATGACTTTCCAACGATATTAATATATTATCATTTTTACTTCCATACAAATGCATTATAGTATTTTTCCGAAAAAGACGAAGCTTGACACCAGATAGTTGATATGAAAATATTTATATGAAACGGATTAAGCTTGTACACAAAAACACGTGCCGCTCATGAAATAAATCGATTTAATACCAAAAATTAAAAAACAAAAAAGTTGTATTGAAACATAACCAATTTATTTAAAAAAAAATAATATGAATTCGTATTCAGAAATATCAAAATATTTATGCAAAAAATGCGGATTGTATAAGTCCGCAATGACGATATAGCGTGTTTATATTCGTTATTAATCAGATGACATATTGAATTGTTTCAATTGATTCACTGACCAATAAATCCT
>NW_022743322.1:0-2095 GCF_011630105.1 Anneissia japonica | reverse complement strand
ATTAACATTATTTTTTTATTTACCAACATTACACTGGTAACTTTCATGTGATTAAATGTTATTTCAAACCTACCTCAATCATTTCTATCTAAATAAAAAAGTAGCCTAAAACAAGGATGAGAAATTAAATTAACATTATTTTTTTATTTACCAACATTACACTGGTAACTTTCATGTGATTAAATGTTATTTCCATTGGTTTGTTTAGAAAAAAAAATATAAACAGGCAAATGAAGATTATAACACTTACATCTGAAAGTTTAGAACTAGAGAGTCTAAAAACCATCAAATAATATTTGCTTGTTCTAGTAACTTTATTTATCAGAGCTCTTGCGACCTTTTTAAATGTAACCTTAAATATTGATGTCAATAATCATTCCAAGAGACAACCCTTGCCTACTAGATTTACATTTTTACAGTAAATATATATTAACATGCATCAATAAAAGTTGTGTCTCATAAAACATAGCCTAAGTATTTTAGCTGGTATGACAAGGTCTAGCTACTAAATTAAAACCCTGCTATAACAGATTACACATCAAATAAATCCTGACCAACAAAACCACAGATGCCACTCATCAGAAAATTTAGTATTTTGAGTCACTTTGTGAAAGATAATCCAGGGAAAGAGAGAGAAAAAAATTCCTCTAAACATTATGAGGTTCTATAATCTAATCCTATGGCCTAGATGTTCAGTCTTATTTAAAACTAGAAAAGAACAGTTTTATGCAATGGAATGTCATCCAATATAAAGAAAAATCAATCCTGATGATATTGAATTTACCAAGCATTCCCATAAATTGTAAACATACTGCTGCTGTTGAAATGAGCCATTGATTCCAAAGCATCATAAAATAATATGCTAGATTTATGGGTTTACTAACTTTAATTTTCTTCAGACAAAGAAACTTCAACATAATTAAGCATTTTCATTGTGAATTTGTAATGGTTTAAATTCCAATCTTCAAAGTTGAACAAGCGATTCACTTACAATTTATCTATATATTTTCTTTTTCTCTTTATTTTTCATCATGAATGGATTTTTAGGCAATTTAGATACTTATGTATACCAGGGCACTTAACCTTCAGAAAATCAAATAAGGTAACCACATATATTTGTATAATTATGACTGAGAATATTACATGTTCTACCTCGACAGACTATTCAAAACCATGTTATGCCAGAATTCCGTCCTGTTGAGGCAGTTAATAATAAGCATAAACAATAAAATCCAATATATTGAACTGATTACTATATTGCAGCTTAAAATAACTTTAAATGGGAAAAAGATCAAGAAAGCTATTCCAATGTAATTACAGTTAACATGCATTGTTAAATTCTTTGCACTCACCAATTTCACGACTTGCAGCGAATTTATGTAGTAGAAAGCCAAAATTAAGTGTTCTGAATTTAAGTTTATAATTGTGTTTAATTATTAATGTGTAAATTAACACTACAACATTTTTGATAGAAAATATTCTATAACTCAAGCTTTATATTTAAAAGCTTTATACTTAAAATTTTTTTTTTTAATCCACTTTCAACTTAGCAAAATACAATTTCTAACATAAATTATGAGTAACATGCATCTGTTGGTGACCAGGTCATGCTAGGGATCAACAGTATGAAGTATTTCCCATTGAGCAGGTACAGACAATTTATATCAAATGGCTATAAATAGAACCTTTGAATAATAATGAGCAAAAGTGGCATTTTTTTATTGTTATTATTAGTACACTGTATTATCTGCCATCTAACAGATAGTTCTTTTTAAACTTGAAGAAAAAAAATTAAGGCCATAATGAATCACTATTCACAAATTATAATATGGATATTTCACAGAGGCCTGAAAACTGAGGCCACACTGTGTACTGTAGGACAATACAGACGTCCATACTTTGTCTTCAACAATTCACATTTATAAAAGGTTTCGAAATTTGCACACGAATCATGTGATTTAATTTGAGGCCACATGATTTGTATATCGCCCTCTTATTTCCATGTGCTTCAAAATTTTAACGAGCCTGGATCTTGCAACATTTAGTATGTCAATTTCAATAACCTGGATAAAAAATTATCTCCCCCCCCCCCCCC
>NW_022743321.1:872-1760 GCF_011630105.1 Anneissia japonica | reverse complement strand
ATCCGCCCCTGTATTTCTTTTTGTAAACCAAATAATATAACGTTATATGACACCAGATGATTTTGTCAAAAATAGATCACGACATCAAAAACAAGAGTTCATCATATAGACTGTGTCAGGGGTGGCGCCAGGATTTGTCCGACGCCAGGGTGTGCCCAATATCCACAACGGAGTCAGATGTACCCCTACGGGTTAAGTTGCTGTGGTCAGGTGTTGCTCAGAACTCTTCAAGGCGAAAAAGAAAAGTGAAAAATAAATTATTGTTTTGAAAAAGATTTTAAAAAATTAATTTAATTAAAAATCTTGTGGAAATAATATCTAGCCGAAATATTAACTAAACAAATAAACTCAAACTGTTAATAGTACAGGGCTAAATGTGACAAAAATCCTATTTAACCTTAAACAAACTCTAATAAAAGGACTGTTTGCATATTCTTGTAGGCCTATATTTGAAAAGTCATGAACAAATTTTTGCCACCTTTTTGTAGTTGCGTACGTTTACAAAATATTCAGGGTCAAAGGTCAATTACCTGTATGCAGCATGTTCCAGGTCATAACTCTTCAACTACTTGCTCTAAAAGCACAAAAATAGTGTCTACACCGAGATTTTTCGGGACAACAATTATGGGAAATTTTTGACGCCTTATAGTAGCTGCGTTGACCAAATATTCAGGTTCAAAGGTCAGAATAGCTTTTATATAGCATGTTTCGGGTCATAAATCCTTAATTACTTCGTCTCAAAGCACGAAAATTGTGTCTTCACTTAGATTGTTGGGGTCAACATTTATGGAAACATTTTTACCGCCTTCTAGTAGCGGTGTTGACTAAAAATTTAGGGTCAAAGGTCAGTGACCTTTATACAACTATGATCGTCATAACTCCTCAACC
>NW_022743321.1:0-829 GCF_011630105.1 Anneissia japonica | reverse complement strand
GTGGCTACACCTAGGTTTTTGGGATCAACATTTATTCAAATTTTTTTGCCACCTTCTAGTAGCTGCGTTGACCAAATAATATTCGGGGTCAAAGGTCAATGACCTTTATACAACATATGATGGTCATAACTCCTCAATTATGGGAAATTTTTGACGCCTTAGAGTAGCTGCGTTGACCAAATATTCAGTGTCAAAGGTCAGTATAGCCTTTATATTTCAAGTATCGGGTCATACATCCTCAACTACTTGGTCTCAAAGCACGAAAAATTGTGTCTACACTTAAATTTTTGGGTTCAACATTTATGGAAACATTTAACCGCCTTCTAGTAGATGCGTTGACTAAATATTTATGGTCAAAGGTCAGTGACCTTTATACAACTATGATCGTCATAACTCGACCAGTTTGTCTAGATGCACAAAAATAGTGGCTACACCTAGGTTTTTGGAATCAATTTATTAAAGTATTTTTGCCATCTTCTAGTAGCTGCGCTGGCTAAATATTCCAGGTCAAAGGTTACTGACCTTTATCCAATATAATATGATGGTCATAACTCCTCAACCACTTGGTCCAGAAGCACAAAAATATTGTCCACACCTATAGTAGGCCTGTTAAAGCGAACCAATCCTTCAAATTGTGATAACATTCTGAAACTTGGCACAGTTATTCATTGGGGTATCAACAACATGGAATTGAAGGGTTGCCCAAAATTTGGTCAGGGGAAAGCGGCTATTTTGGATTTCAAAATGGTGGACCCCTAATTTTTACTTTTTAGGTATATCTCAGCTGAAAGGCACCTAAAGTGTTCTGATTTTGGGGGCAAAGTATATG
>NW_022743320.1:0-609 GCF_011630105.1 Anneissia japonica | reverse complement strand
CACAAAAAGTTCGGCTGCAGTCAACTCGGCCACAAGTCATCTCGGCCACAAGTCAACTCGGCCACAAGTTAACTCGGCCACAAGTCAACTCGGCCACAAGTTATTTATAATTAAAATGAAATGTAAATACGGTATTACAGTTTCTGCATCCCTTTTCTTTAATATGATTAAAATAAAGTACACAGTATATTTTAGTAAAATTCTGATCATCGTCACATCATCGTGCGATCGTTATTTCTTCACACTGTAATCTTATTCAACAGAGAAAACCCGCCACTTACAGAATGGAATAAAATCTGACAATTGTAACATTAACAATTTAAGCAATCTTAATAATTAAGAAAAACACATATTTGTAGGTTAGCATAGAAGCTGTCTCTTATACACATCTAGATGTGTATAAGAGACAGCTGTAGACCTAATCATAAAAAATTGAAATAGAAAAACCACATTATGATTTTTTTAAATGTTAAACATTTATTTTGAATCCGACTAAAATCAAATGAATGCACGATGGCGTGCATTTCGATACTATTTTCTTCAAAACCACGCCCAAGAATTAGGCCTACGTTAAAATTAGGTGGGGTGCAGCATCTGATATCAATTATC
>NW_022743319.1:0-667 GCF_011630105.1 Anneissia japonica | reverse complement strand
TGTTGAGAATCATGATAATAAAATATGCGACGACTTGGTAACGAAAGTTTGGCACAAGTTTTTTTAGCTCCAGCTGTAGGGGGCGTCCAATTTTTCGTATTCCCACCATGCATTTCGGTGGAACACGGTGGAACACTTTTTTTGTGTGGAGAACTCTATCTTGTATTTTCAGTATCTTTGGCTTTATAGAGATCTAAGAATCTAAGAAAAATGTACCGGTACTTAGGCCTACTAGCATATTCCATAGGCCTACATGATAGGCCTAAATAAACATTTGAGAAAATCGGGACACCAGTGGAGGTGTTTCTCGATACTAAAGCTATAATTTTGTTATTTACAGAATATTCCAATAAATGGCCAAGCATTGTAAAATTTGGTCTACATAATATATTCTCTAAAAACTCTACTATTATTAGGAAAATAATGTTATTACCCATACGGTCATCCATTACAGCCCGGGTATTCAACCTTTTAAAGCTCCCCTAGGGCCCACCAGGGGCCTAGTACGGCCATCAAATCGTCAGAGATACAAAAAAAATGTATTTTCTACATATTAGTAGACTCTATCTATAAAATTGATTAAATAAGCTTCTGAAACCACTAAATTGTCAAATTTTTCATGGCTTCGCCATCTGGACCACTTTTGAAACATTTTAATTGATACCCG
>NW_022743318.1:0-535 GCF_011630105.1 Anneissia japonica | reverse complement strand
CTTTGTTATGCGGTAGTAGTATACATAGCAGAGTGACGGCAAGAAAGCTAAGCCTATCCCAGGGCCTAGATCGTGTATTTATTTATTTTTATTTATTTATTTACGTAAGATAATTATTTAAATGACATTTAAATACATATAAAGAATTAGAAAATATATCAACATCAGGACATTTGGCAACAAAATCATTATATAAGCTAGACAGACGCAAAATAAATCCATTTTTACTAGATGTGTATAAGAGACAGGAAAATAAGTCACACTGACGAATTTGTCGACAGGGAACTTTGAATGAAAAATACGAAATCAGATTACAATCGAAGGAATTAATACATTTAAATAAAAACAGAAGATCAAGATACACGCGTTTAGTGGACGGAGATAAAACATTAACATTTTTATTCAGGAAGTTTATCGTAGCTTCGTCAATTTCGTTACGACGAGGACCAAATGTTTCAGGACTGATGAAACGCAAAAACCTAAAGTGAATTCTATCAATACGTTTTGAATTGGTTTTTGAAATAGAATTAAAAAC
>NW_022743317.1:0-848 GCF_011630105.1 Anneissia japonica | reverse complement strand
GCATGGATCAGGGATTTCTGGATGAATAACAGTATCCTGGCTCCATATATTGGCCTGCAGATGTATACGCAATATATGCTGATATAAGGCTCCTGCAGTTGGTGGAGCTTATCTACACCTTGATTATTTGGCAGAGTTTTGAATCTTTTCCATCGTAGAGTTGAGGCATCTTTAGCAGATACTTTCTTTGTTACGAGAAGACTACACAAATTCCAGTATTCATGCCAAGCTGTGGAAGTCTCCTGAAGTTCAATACAAACCAGTCTGTATCATTCCCAGATTCAGAGGCCACTTCTATGCCACGGGAAATCATTAGAGTATCAGCTTCTTCTTGTGTGCTTAAAGCTGTTGTTGGAGGATGCTCTGGAGTGTTTGTTTTGACATTTTGCCGTGTGAATTGTGACAGGTACCGCTAAAACCAGAAGAAGAGTGGCTCTTCAGCCAATATACGATCATCTTGGACCAGAAAGAGCAGTGACACTACCAGCCTTCCATGCTATTACCGGTTGTGATAAAAAATTTCAGGCCCGTAGCCAGGTTCTTTCAAGGGGGGTTTTCTGGGCGTGAGGTCCACGGTCGAAGCCCCGGTGGGGTCGGCGAAACCCCCAAAGCAAGGGGATTGGGATTTTTGTGCTTTATGGGTCTAAATAATGCTATAAAAGTAGATATGTTCGAAAAGGACTTTGTTTGGGTGGGTCTGCAGTGCACCAGGTGGGTTGGAGGACTTATTTGGGAAATCTGAAAAGGGGGGTTTGCCAGAAATGAGGGATGTTTGTTAGAAAAGGAGGGTTCCAGTGCACCAGGTGGGTTGGAGGACTTATTTGGGAAATCTGAAGAGGGGGGTTTGC
>NW_022743316.1:0-1220 GCF_011630105.1 Anneissia japonica | reverse complement strand
TAATAGTTTGCATGGGCCTTTTAAATATTATCTTGTTATTCTTATCCAATTGGTTTATTAGGGGTTTTTTTTTTGTTTTTTGTTTTTTGTTTTTGTTTTTTTTTTTTCTTATTTTTATCTTACCCATCTGACAGGTGTCTCCAACATACCCGGTTCCAGCGCAGAGACATTCAAACGTGGAGTAATCAGATGAAGTGATATTACAAACTCCATTATTGTTGCACGGACTGGGAAAACACATATCATCTTTAAAAAAATAAACAATATTGCATAATATAATCCGAAACAGGTCTTGTGGGTACAGGCACCGTACCTTTCCTAATTAACTGTTAAATGGCATTTTACTAAATTAAACTACTGCATACCTTTTTGCTTCTTATGTTTACTAGTTATTCAACTTTCTCCTACGTAAATTCTCAACATCCCCGTTTAGGGAATGCGGCGTTGAGAATATTACACAGCAGTGGTGACTTGAGAAACTCGACATGGGTCAGAACCAAGAGGCCAAATAAAGCCACGGTGCCAGAATAAAAATCCATAGTAGGGTTTATGGAGAGAGTTTAGTATGGCCTAAAATTGTGCTTTTTTGTGCGGGCGAGTCGAATGGCCGCGCAATAATATCGGCGCTGGTTTGAACGGCACGCTCGCTTGATGGTCTAGAGGTGAACAAGTCTTCTCAGATGAGGACTATAAACCGTAGGCCCAATGTATATAATTGGCTCATGTGCATAAAAGAAACCAGTACATCATTCGAGACCAGTAGGCCCAGTTAATGTCCCCGGTTTACTGGTTCATCTCACAGTTCATGTTCTCATCCAGATGCTGAACAGGCGTTGATGAGTAACGGAATAGAATAGAACTTTTAAACCACAATATTAGGGATTGCAAATCAAAAAATAACATTATTTGGATAAGCAAATTAAGATCAGATAAGATTGGATTGGGCAGCAAATTAATATTGTTTGGTTCGACGACTTCAATATAATAATGTGTCATAATTTGATTGGTTGAAAATATTTAAAAAAATATTATGCAAAATGTGATTGGACGAAAATAATATAGAGGAAGGCGAAAGTATATACAGCTCCAATTCGAGACCCCTCTAAATCCGAGACCCCTCTAATTCGAGACCACATGTCCAAAGACCCAAATTTACAGTCTTTAATCTTTTAACACAAAGGTAGCCCTCTAATTGGAGACCAACTCCGAGACCACCAAAC
>NW_022743315.1:496-723 GCF_011630105.1 Anneissia japonica | reverse complement strand
ATTGAACATGTGACAGAAGATTGCCTTTAATTAGTTCGTAGTTGTGGCATTTTCAATTTTATACTCTATTTGTTTTTGGAAACTTGTCGCAATGACTCAGCAGGCCTCCCAAGTCTACCTAAAATCCAATCTTGAAGGCCAATTTCCCTCTTCCAAAATAAAATATAATTTTCCCAGAAAATCTATAATTTTTCTTCTGAATTAAAAACTGAGAATATTTGTAAAAT
>NW_022743315.1:0-468 GCF_011630105.1 Anneissia japonica | reverse complement strand
CTTACTGAAATATTTGCATACTTATACGTTAGTGCCGTAATAGGATTTTAATTCATATTCAAGACAAAGTACCGTAATAAATGTTACCTCACCAACTTCACTGCGTTTTCAACAATGACGTCGCACAATTGGTGGCATTTCATTTAGATCGTTATGTTTCTCTTGCGGTCAATGATTATATTTATTAAGACCTAACCGTTGACCATTTTTACCACCCTTTTATTGTCTTGTGATCATTGTTTCCCAGTCTTCCTTCGGGCATTGTAAGTTGTAAATTTTTTTTTTCTTGAAAATTGTTTTGAAAATGTTTTCTAGACACTATTGGAAACAATCCTCTTAGTTTAATTAGAAAATCCAGATTTTTTTGAATACTTTAAAATTACAGATTTTCGAGAGGATAGTGTTATTATTATTATTATTATTGTCAATGTTATCCTGTGTCACACCCATGTTTACACCAGTGTTTTT
>NW_022743314.1:264-518 GCF_011630105.1 Anneissia japonica | reverse complement strand
TGTTAAGTTAGGGTTAGGTTTAGGGTTAGTGTTAGGGTTAGAGTTAGGGTTAGGGTTAGGGTTAGAGTTAGGGTTAGGGTTGGGGTTAGGGTTAGGGTTTGGGTTAGGGTTAGGCAAAGTGAGATGGCCTGAAACAAACACTATTCCATTGAAAGTTTGAAGTTTTTCGGAAAAGTACTCGAAATATGGCGGAAAGTCAAAAATTTGCACTAAGTGCTCAACTCGGCGAGATAAGCACTTTTCTGCAAAAAAAA
>NW_022743314.1:0-231 GCF_011630105.1 Anneissia japonica | reverse complement strand
TGTATTTTTTTTTTGTTAGGTTAGGGTTAGGGTTAGTGTTAGGGTTAGAGTTAGGGTTAGGGTTAGGGTTAGAGTTAGGGTTAGGGTTATGGTTTGGGTTGGTGTTAGGGTTAGGGTTTGGGTTAGGGTTAGACAAAGTGAGATAGGCTGAAACAAACACTATTCAATTGAAAGTTTGAAGTTTTTCTGAAAAGTACTCGAAATATGGCAGAAAATCAAAAATTTGCACTA
>NW_022743313.1:532-975 GCF_011630105.1 Anneissia japonica | reverse complement strand
GGGCGCTATTTTTCCATACTTCCGAATTACGAATTTTCTCAATTACGAACGCCTTTTAGACCAAAAGGGTACGTAATTGAGGAGGTCGACTGCAGTCGACCTTCCCAATTACGAACTTCTCAATTACGAACCTTCTATTTTACGAACGGTGTTTGGCAGATGACGTCATCATGCGATCGTAAAACGATTTTAGGTAACTTTTTAAAGCTATTATCCATGTAAATTTTGAGTGCTTTTGTTCATTTATTCTATTGCATAACAAGAAACTTCAAGTGTATTAAAGCAATTGAACATCAATTGTGTTTTACGAGTCTTTATTTTTTCAATTAAAGCATCGTTTATAAAAACACTAACGGCGATAATAAGACGTGGTAAAGTCATTTCCAATAAGATAAACTATTAAAGGAGCACCAGTCACTGATCTCTTTCCAGCGACATGCCGA
>NW_022743313.1:0-517 GCF_011630105.1 Anneissia japonica | reverse complement strand
ACATGCCGATCGAAATTTAGAACGTCTTACAGAGACGACATTAGACCGCTGTCATCGTTAATAGCAACAGTCGGTTAACATCAAAGGAGCGCATAGCTGTGGTTACCTCACCAACTTCACGGCGTTTTCAAAAATGACGTCGCACCAATGGCGGCATTTTATTTAGATCGTTATGTTTCTCTTGCGGTCAATGATTATATTTATTAAGACCTAACCGTTGACCATTTTTTCCACCCTTTTATTGTCTTGTGATCATTGTTTCCGTGTTTCCTTCGGGCATTGTAAGTTGTAAACAATTTTGTTTTCTTAAAAATTGTTTTGAAAATGTTTTCTAGACCATATTGGAAACAATCCTCTTAGTTTAATTAGGAAATTCAGATTTTTTTGAGTACGTTAAAATTACAAATTTTCGAGAGGATAGTGTTATTATTATTATTATTATTATTATTATAATTATTTTTGTCAATGTTATCCTGTGTCACACCCATATTTACACCATTGTTTTTTTTTTTAAGTC
>NW_022743312.1:0-1087 GCF_011630105.1 Anneissia japonica | reverse complement strand
GAGTGGGCTGATGGGAACATCACCGGAATTAAATTTCTATATGTTAGTAGTGATGACATTCAAGCTAATGCAGAGAAGTATAACCTTAGTGACAGGTTTGCATCCTCCAAAACAATTGCAAGAACCAGGTCACACCACAGCTTCATACCAACTGATGATGGAAATATTGAAATGCGACGATTATCCAGTGATCAGCATTGTGATGTTGTTACCATCAACAGTGTCCATGCAGGTGTAAGCAATCAAATAGTGGCCAATGAATGTCAACCTGGATGTTATATTGCTTGCATTTATGACAGTGAGTGGTACATTGGTATGGTCACCGAGCGGTCTGATGAGGAGAATGATGTGTATGTCAAGTTCATGAAGCGAACAAGAACATCCAACACTCTATCTCAAAACAACAAAACACATACAATGAATGCTGGATACCATTGCAAGACATAATATGCATTGTTTCGGCTCCACAGCTATTGGGTCATGGTGGTCGCCACTACAAACTTACAAATGAAGATTTTGAGATGATTAAAACTAAACTTCCAGAATTTATTAAGTAAAGGAACTGGGACTCAAAATTAAGAGTATCATCAGCAAAGAATCAATGGTTTAAAAACTTTCTTGTAGTAAGTTGGTCTTAATAATAATACGATGTCAAGAGTTCTCAACTTCGCAATAAATTTTGCTCAAGAACCATACAGGCCACCATTTGATGCGAACCCTTGACATCCATGTAAATGTACAGAATCTAACTGAATGCAAATGTAACTAATCGCAAGTTTTTCAAAGTTTGCCATTTGTGTATTCCATAGAAATTGGCTTTTATGGACTGATTATAAGTTAAATAGTAAAAGACATTAATGTTAATGTATCCTTTTCCCTTTATACACATTGCTTGAAGTCAAATTTTATGAAAAATGGCTCCATTTCAAACAGACAAGGCACCTTGAAGGAGTTGAGTAGCAAAGCTGAAATTTTGTGTACATATTACTATGATACCTACCTTTGACAGGTTAGAGTTTCAAAAATTATTTCAACTGATCGCGGGGTCATCCGGGGTCACGAACATCGAGCCATTTAAAGGATTTTT
>NW_022743311.1:0-917 GCF_011630105.1 Anneissia japonica | reverse complement strand
CACCCAGTCTTGAACATTTGGCTCGGATGCTTTAGTTGGCCTCCCTTGGAACAATTCCAGTCACCGACCAGGTGAAACATACACTGCTTTAGCTGTACCCGCTTCAGCCTCCTTCCACTTCACCTCACCCCTGGCCTCATCTGCATCAATCTGAGCTGTTTAAACTTCTCTTGTTCTTCGGAAAGTGACTTCCAAAGAGCATCAATTTCTTTTTGTAGCGCTTGTAGCTCCATTCTGTACTAAACTAATTTGGGTAAGAAAAAGTTAGTACATGACAGCTATATGTGTATATATTACAAGAGTAAATAATTAAAAATATCATTAATGAACTATGGTCTTGTTTCTGCACTGCTGATGAATAGATGCCCGCACACATCAAGCTAGTAAAATAAAGTACTGTAGTAATAAATATATGATCTATATAGTCATATCAACAATCTTAAAAATAATAGTTAAACAATCATAGCAACCACAAAAGTACAGTTATTGCGAGGTGCAACCACAACTGACCAATTGGTTCATTATATCTAGCATTAATTATCCCATTGACCTTAGTAAGAAACCATTGGCTTAAATTAAAAAGCAACAATAATAATTAAATTTTGACTCATTGACTTCTAGCTTTGTTGTCTTAATTCTGCTTAATTGATGATTAATTAGACATTCTAATCCTCATAACACTGAACCCACGAAATACAAAACATGTATAAACTGTTGTTAAATAATATTATATAATTAAAAGTATATGAAAAATATATTTAAAAAAACTACTTATTACTGCATAACAACACAGGGCTACTCTAAAAATCTACCAAAGCATCTACAGAAATAGTTATGTAAGGTTACATAAATTTTATGAATTTATAGGAATGCCATATGCAATATAATGAACAAGAAAGTTAATGAAATTTTACCAT
>NW_022743310.1:1211-2207 GCF_011630105.1 Anneissia japonica | reverse complement strand
TATCATTTGGATAAATTTTAAGCCTACACTATTATTTATAATTTTGTTTTGGAATAAAAATTTTGTTTGCATTTGATATTTTATTTTTTGAATTAAAAACTCAAAATTATTTAACTACAATATGATAACATATAATATTTCGTTAATAATTACACAGTACAGACGCGGACAATGTAACGGAGATATATATTGTACATTTGTTTTTCCGGAGTCAACCAAAAACATCGAAACTAAAGAGGGCGCTAGACTAGTATTTTTGGCAGAGCCGTAGATAGAGAGAGTTTGGCCAACTTGGCGCATGGGCGCCATGTTGTCACCAAACAGCGTGCGCGCGTATAGCTTTATAACATTTTATAAAACACTGATGCTGCATAAACTTTCTTTCCTTATTCTGTTCATGAGGACAATTCAATTATGGGATTTTAACATATCATTGTAAATATAATATACTGTATAATCATATTTACCTAACTTTGGAATTAATTAATCAGTGATGTGCTGTATTATTTCGAGAAGATAAAGTGAGGACGATTCTTTATTTTTTTTCGTTACGATTATCTTTTTGTTTTAAAAGTCTATCATCCTAGGCCTATAATACCTAGTTGCTAGCAGCCTACTCTATATAGAATGAGGCCGGCTCCTAAGAAGAGTCAACACTGCAGAGGAGAAAGGTTGGTTGTGCAGACAGAGAGGTTTGTGAATCGTCGGCGATAATATTAATTTCGCCTGTAAATGAATGATAAAAATATTAATAACATGAAAGTTTTCTAATTGTATCTAGGCCTCTAGGCCTATGACTTCGTAAACTTTAATTTATGAAATAAAATATGCTGGTCATCTTCAAACCAACAAATAGCCTAGGCCCTAGCCCTATTTGTAAATTGTAATCTAAACAATAAATCAAAGTTGAAGAATTATTGCATTGAGAGAAATTTTTGTACAACATATGCCTAATCATTCATATCAAGAAGCTAGGCCTTGTAAGTAAATTAGCAG
>NW_022743310.1:0-1151 GCF_011630105.1 Anneissia japonica | reverse complement strand
TATTTATTATTCATTATTTACTATTCATTGAAATTTTGATTTGTAATTTGTAAAACATTTAAACGTTTTGATTTAAAATATGTATTAAAACAATCAATATATTATAATACAATTAGGCCTAGGCCTAGGGGGTCTATATCTTTAAAATATATTTTTATCTTTAAAATCTTTAGTTGCACGATTAATTGATTTGTAAAGCACAATTGGGCATGTTTGCTTAGCTCAGGACTCCTTGGACAAGATTTCGCTTTTATTGGAGGATCCAATTTTTATTTTTAATTATAATTTAAGCTACCTTTGACTGATACTCATGTAGCTTTCTGGAAATTTAGTTATATAATTTAACAGCAAAGTGCAACATTGCGTCTTTTTATAAATCATTGCTGCTTAAAATTCTTCCTTTTTTATTTTTTTATTATCATCGTAATTAAAGCTGATTTAAGTACTACCTTAAGGTGTTCGGCCGAAGAAGTACCGAAATTTAGGCCTGTCTAGGCCAAGTACAGTTACGTATTACCGCGAAGTGGGGCGGGCGGTACATGCCTTTATTTACTACGTGGATAGCGAGATTTTTCGATCGCCATGCGAAGTTAAAATATAAATACAAATCCTCCTCCTTTTTGGAATTTAAGGAAATTAATACATTTTTGTTTCTTTGTTGGATCGATTGCAGCAACCCCAAACCCAACATAACGGTATTTCACATTATATAGCATTAATCATCTATAATATGCTAACTTCCTACCCTATCGCGTTGTTTTGTTTTGGTGACAACATGGCCGGTGTAAGTCACGTGATTGAAACCGAGTTGGCCAAACTCTCTCTATCTACGGCTCTGATTTTTGGTTATCAGAGATGATCGTTGCTCGTCTAAATTAACTATGAAACCAAATCTATAGCTTGTAATTTAATGTAGGCATATTTTGTTTTTGTATGTTTCTTTAATCATGTATGCACCATGCATTTTGTATGAGTGCTACCGTATCAAAATGGATCCAGCAATTTGATTGACGATTGATTGATTCATTCATTGGCCGTGTTTTGAACCAAATAAGTGGCGACACTAAGCCAACATTTGTTTAAGTTACGCCAGTGTTGACACACTGTGATTTGATTAGGCGCCCTCTATGGGCGGTCTCTCGATACTCCAT
>NW_022743309.1:0-984 GCF_011630105.1 Anneissia japonica | reverse complement strand
GCTGTGGGAAACAATGGCTGGATCTCAGTAGAGATACAAAAATGAGCAACAGCTAAAAAGTAAACATAAGTAAACAGCCAGAAAGTAAAGTAAACAGCCAGTGATAGCATGGAAGCCTGGTAGTGTCACTGCTCTTTCTGGTCCAAGATGATCGTCTATTGGCTGAATAGCCACTCTTCTTCTGGTTTCAGCGGTACCTGTCACAATGGACCTTTCCACTAAGCCCCGCCCATTGGATATTGTTGCTAAGGTCCCACAAGACGACATTGTTAAAACATACGCAAAGACATGCGTTTGTGGGACAACATGTGTGTTTGTAAGACGCGTGCGTATTCCTAGCGTTTTTCTGATTAGTCAGTTGTTAAGTTTGATTGACACTCCAGAAACACTCCAGAGCATCCTCCAACAACAGCTGTAAGCACGCATGAAGAAGCTGATGCTCTAATGATTCCCCATGGCATAGAAGTGGCCTCTGAATCTGGGAATGATACAGACTGGTTTGTATTGATCTTCAGAAGACTTCCACAACTTGGCATGAATACTGCAAATTGTGTAGTCTTCTCGGAACGAAGAAAGTATCTGCTAAAGATGCCTCGATGGAAAAGATTCAAAACTCTGCCAAACAATCATGGTGTAGATAGGCTGGCACCAACTGCAGGAACCTTATATCAGCATATATTGCGTGCACATCTGCAGGCCAATATATGGAGCCAGGATACTGTTATTCATCCAGAAATCCCTGATCCATGCAAACTGGGCTGGTTTATGGAAGATGGTAAATTGAGACCTGTCTTGTCAGAAAAGCAGGCTGCCCCTGAAGCAGTTGCTGAGCTTAACAGATGTACCTGTTCAATAAGTACATGTTCAAATAATACATGCATGTGTAGGAGAAATAATCTTCAGTGTACTGAAATGTGTAACTGCGAAGCGGAAGGAAGTTTCTGCAACAACTTTCCATTGTTGTCTAGTGTTTCTGATTCATCA
>NW_022743308.1:0-615 GCF_011630105.1 Anneissia japonica | reverse complement strand
ATTTAAGAAAGTTAGCCCCTGAGCAATTCATTCCAAGTAAGACTCATCTTGGAGTTAAACATCTTTTAGACAAAAATACCAGACTGTAAACACTATTGTTAGTTCTATTCATGAAGCAATACACAGATTTATTCAAATCAGCTGATGTTAACTCGATTGACCCGTTTAAAACCAAAATGCTTATTTTTTTCAATATAAATTATAGTAGATGAGATAAAGGAGGAAGATGATGAAATGGAAATTGTAACTTAATTATAACATGCATTAGAATTTTTTTTTGTAAAAGTTGTATCATACTATTACTACCCTAAAATGGAAAAGATTTTAGGGTATTTTAGGCATCTAGAAAAAATTTCCTGAAGGGGGTTTGCAAATTTATATAACTTGGAATTCCTGTTGTTGCTCACATGATCTCTTTATATTGATGTACATTAATAGAAAATATCAAGAAAATCTGTTCATTTCATTTATTTAATTGACACAAACGGCCCAAAGGTTGCGTCAGCAACAGTGCGCCATAACACCACAAGTGGTGCCCACTACCTTTTTTAACAAAGAACAGTACAGTAAAATTACAAAACAATTATTTACAACATAACCATAAAATTGTAGGGA
>NW_022743307.1:0-3361 GCF_011630105.1 Anneissia japonica | reverse complement strand
CTTTTTGTGTTGATATAAGTTATGCAGTCTGTTAAAGGGATAAATTGTTTAATTGGTAAGATATGCACCGAAAGTGGCCCAAGTGCAAGAATTGTGCAATAAAATTGTGTTACTGTTGATTTCAAAATGAGCATCTGTGTAGAGCCATTAAACCTTTCATTTTAAGACAAATTTTTTTTCTGATTTCAGTTATGCAGTCTCTTAATAAAGGGATGCATTGTTTAATTAGTAAGATATTTTGCCCCCAAAATGACCCAAGCGCAAGTGAGCATAACATTAACAGAGTACTGTTCAGAACCATGAAACCTTATATTCTAGTACACATTTGTATGCTTATTTAATTCATACAGTCTGTTAAGGGACAGAGTAGTTATTTTGCACCAAAAAATGGCTCAAGTGCAAGAATTGCATAGTAACATATTTTAAATATGAGCACAATATTATCAGTGTACTACTGCCTATAGCCATGAAACCTTTATTATTTTAGGAAAACCTTTTGTGCTTATTTCAGTCACATAGTCTGGTAAGGAACACAGTCTTTAATTAGTAAGATATTGTACTGGTCCTATTGTGAAATAACAGTGCTTTTTGACCATTCTCGCACATGAGCCACTTTTGGGGGTCCAATATCTTACTAATTAAACATTGTGTCCCTTACCAGACTGCATGACTGAAATAAGCACAAAAAGTTGTATTTGAAGTAAAAGTTTCATGGCTCTAGACAGCATAATGTAAAATTTATGCTCATTTGACATTTGAAATCAATGTCACATGTACACAATGTTATTGCTCGACTGTTATGTTACACTTGGGCCATTTTTGGGGCAAACTATCTTACTAACTAAAGACTGTATCCCTTGCATGAATTAAATAAGCGTACAATGTGTACTAGAATATAAGATTTCATGGTTCTGAACTGTACACTGTATGCTCACTCTTGAAATATATCAGTATAGTCGCAGAATGTTATAGCCCAATTCTTGCGCTTGGGTCTTTTTGGGGAAAAATATCTTTCTAATTAAACAATGTATCCCTTTAATAGACTGCATAACTGAAATCAGCACAACAAAATTTGTCTTAGAATGAAAGGTTTAATGGCTCTAGACAGAACACGGGTTATGCTCATTTTGAAAAAACGATAGTAACACAATTTTATTGCGCAATTCTTGCACTTGGGCCATTTTTGGGGGACAATATCTTACTAAGTAATCACTATATCCCTTAACATGCCTGAAATAAGCACATAAAGTTGTTTTAGAATTATAAGTTTCAAGGGTCTAGGCAGATTATTTTTAATATTATCGTTATTCAAAAATTAACTTCGTCACATTCACGAACTGATATTGTCACAAATTGAAAAATATACCCCTTTTTAAATCGCTTTTTAAACACGAAGGGATAAAGACACCAAACTGATATTTGGAACATCTGATCACCATATATAAATGAAATAATGGTGCAAGTTTTAACAACAAGCGTACTTGCCCACAGGGTCAAAGGTCACCATGAAAACGAGGAATTGTGTATTTTTTTGTCCCGAATGACCCTTTGACCTACGATTACCCCTAAATTAATGATAAGTGACAAATCCTGAATTTTTTGTGGTGAAACATTTCCAACTATATATTTATATTTTGTTGGATAAGACCCATTTAATAACAAATTTGGGTATTTTAATGGAGTCTAAAAGAAAAAAAGTCATGTCATATTCCTGTTTTACAGCTAAAAGTTAGTCTAGATATCAATTTTCAGTTAATTATCTTTATTCTATTTGAAGATATGGCTAATTGAAAATGCAACTTTACAAATATGTCATAATTGAGAGCTAGAAAGGGGTATGACCCTAAA
This sequence comes from Anneissia japonica, assembly GCF_011630105.1. Lineage (NCBI taxonomy): Eukaryota > Metazoa > Echinodermata > Crinoidea > Comatulida > Comatulidae > Anneissia > Anneissia japonica. Next base: position 1,513 of record NW_022743307.1, on the reverse strand, counting down.
ATTTCAAATGGCCGTAACTTCTAAACGACTTGGAATTGTCAAATTTTGGGTTTGTTCGTCAGACATGTTGGTGCACATTATATCCGAGTTTCAAGAAAATCTGAGACAGTACCCAGCCATAATTTTTTGAAAATTTGTTGAGATGGCACGGAATGACCCTAATGCATCGGAGATGATATATTTGAATCTGATCACTTGTCGATAAGAATTGATTATCATTTGTTTAATATGAAATGTAGTAACAATTTTGACAATTTTAATAATACGATATTTTACAATTTAAAAAATATAAATATGGTTGATTTGTGCAATACCATTATGTACCATGGAATTTAATAAATTTTGAAGAAAATATTTATGATGTTCTTGACCTTTTTTATGATCTTTTAATTGCTGCTATTAAGGACGTTGTTCCTAAAGTTAAAAAGAGAATGAAATTACCTCCGTGGTTTGACAAAGAGCTACGCAATGTATTATATGAGAAGGAACGGTGTTATAGAATTACGAAGAAAAGCAATAATCATCTAACAAAATGTAATTTTAGTTTTGCTCGAGGTTCGTTTAAGAGCGTATGTAGAAGGAATCCCCGCTCTCGTATCCACTTTACAAATGTTTTAGCTATCCATAAATTCAGGAATTTTTCCAGCTACATGGAAATTTGCTAACGTCTCACCAATTCGCAAATTACTTATTTTTCCAGGGCATTTGACTCATTTCCCCTTAATTTCCTTGTTTATAAGATTTAAAAGTTTGGTATATCGGGTAATCTTTTTTTCAGTAGTTTTCCGATTATTTGACTGATAGGCCGCAGAGGGTTGTCATCAGTGGAATTTGCTCCGAGTTTCTTCCTGGAGTTCCTCAGGGGTCAATTTTGGGCCCCTGGCTTTGTGAATAATAATAATAATAATAATAATAATAATAATAATAATAATAATAATAATAATAATAATAATAAATAAAAATAATAATTCTGGAATGTACATGTACGTATGTATATGTATGTATATATGTATATATATGTATATGTATATATATATATATATACATATATATATATACACATATATATACACATATACACACATATATATATATACACATATATATATATACACACATATACATATATATATACACATATATATATACACATATATATACACACATATATATACACACATATATATATATACATATATATACACACATATATATACACACATATATATACACACATATATATACACACATATGTACACACACACATATATACACACACACATATATACACACACACATATACACACACACACATACACACACACACAAACACATATACACACACATATATACACACACCTATATACACACACACACATACATAAACACACCTATATATACACACACACACACACACACACACCCCTACACACACATATATACATACATATACATAGTATATATACATACACGTATATATATATATACATACATACGTATATATATACATTCA
>NW_022743306.1:351-956 GCF_011630105.1 Anneissia japonica | reverse complement strand
ACTAAAATAAAAAACTCTAACGGTGTTGAGTTAGATAATCCGTTTGACATCCTTGCAGAAGAAGTAAAATTCCTTTCAAATATTTATAAAATAGAGGAGCCTACAAGACATCAAATTGATGAATATCTCAATCCAATTGACACTACCAAGCTTAGTGAAGACGAAAAACAAATATGCGAAGGAGATATCACATTAGAAGAATGTTGTAAGGCGCTAAATTTTATGAAAAAAAGAAAATCACCCGGAAGTGATGGACTTACGGTAGAATTTTACATTTTTTTCTGGAATGAGATAAGTAACTTATTATGTGAAGCAATAAATTATACCCATGCCAATCATAACATGATGTCGCTTTCACAGAGACTGGGAGTTATTAATTTAATCTTTAAAAAAGGTGATAAATATGACTTGAATAATTACAGACCTATAACACTATTAAATCTAGATTACAAGATAACGGCCATCTGCCTAGCTATTAAACAGAGTACAAGAAGTAATTAAATCAATAGTAGATACAGACCAAAAAGGATATATTAAAGGGCGCTTCGGAGGAGAAAATATTCGATTAATCGAAGACCTAATGGAATATACATGCTCTACCAAAG
>NW_022743306.1:0-235 GCF_011630105.1 Anneissia japonica | reverse complement strand
AATGCTGTGTAATTAATAACGGTTGGATGTCCGAAAAATTTATTATGCAACGGGGAATTAGACAAGGATGTCCTCTGTCTGCATTATTATTCATCATTATAGCAGAAATTATGGCGACTAAAATCCGTAAAAATAACAATATTAAAGGAATTAAACTCCCAAAAATAAACAAAGATAACGAACATGAAGTAAAAATAGCCCAGTTAGCAGACGATACAGTATTGTTCGTCAGTAC
>NW_022743305.1:0-546 GCF_011630105.1 Anneissia japonica | reverse complement strand
CCTATGCACCGGGTATCAACCTACTCTTAAATTCCAGATTGCGAACCGGATCGAAAATTGTACTTAAAAAAAATGTACGGCAGGCTACCCAATTTTATTACAAAGTCTAGCTAGTTTTGCTGACCTATTGTAATCACTCTCTACAGTGCTGTAATAGGACAGACTACTGTGACGTCTGGTAACTGAGAGGCGTACGTAATAGGAAGAATGTTACGCCAGTTAAATTACAGTAAACAAAAGTATTACAACTCACGGAAACCCGTGTGTAACCATGAGTGTTTTATACTCATATGATCTGAAGCACTGAAAAAAATAATCATTTGTTATTTTTTGGCCTACAAGTCAGGTTACCAATTGTCTTTTTTACTTGAATAGCATTTGACGAATTAACTCAAAGTGTAACTATTGCAGTAGCACGTTAGATTCAACTTAGGCGAGTTAAAATGTGAGTTGTATACCATAAAACACGCAATAAATCAATAAAAAAAAAGCTGCCTTTAATTATTTATTTGTCTTTATGTTTTCTTTTAATATCTTATCCTAGTT
>NW_022743304.1:0-1070 GCF_011630105.1 Anneissia japonica | reverse complement strand
TCCATTTTGGCCATGGTGCAATCGTAAAATTGGTTCTCCGAGTCCAAAATGGGGTAAAATACCAAAACTGTGCTTGCAGTATTTTATTTTGGTTGTGATTGGTGGTGGAGAAATCATTTTGGTACCAAAACATTATTTGGAGGGATAATGTTTTTATTTGCTATAATACAGTAGAAACATTTCTCCAGAGGATACCAGGGGAAACATATTAATGAATAAACCTGTATTTATGGCATATATATACAGTATATACTGTATAAAACATTTAAAAAAAATAATAATTTCAAGCCATCAAACTTATTTTAATTGTGGCAAATGAAAGGCTAAAGTGACATTAATAAATCACAAAAATATATTTTTTTAAATTAAAATAAGTTGTTTATAATAAATTATTAGATTATCACTTTTTTTGTTAAAAAATTGATGAGGGCGGGTGGTTTGTTTTGTTTAATCGGTACAATAAATAATTTCGCTTTTGTTTTTATTGATGAGGGAGGGACTGTCTATATTTGGCCTGTGCCTGTAATAGTAAATATTGTATAAAAACTGGTTTAATTTTATAGTTTTTTAAAGAAAATGTATTTGAAGTCACAAAATTGCATTGTTATTTTATGCTGTTAAAATAATTTGAAAAAAAAAAAAAAAATTTTCCCCGAAATTTTTTCTCCCCAAATTTTTGACGCGGGCGGGAGTGATAATCTAAAAAAAAAAGTACGTCGGCAAAAAAAAGTGAAAATCGCCGGCGCTATAAAATTGACGCCGGTTTATAACGTCAGCAGTTTTTAGTTTCAATTGCATGCCCTGAAATTGACCCATGCTGACTGGTCATAGTAGTGATGGATGTCTTTTCAAGTCTCCCAATCAAGCTAGAAAGCCTATCCTAGTAATAGTCCAGCAAACTTTGGTTGGTTGCATTTTTTTTGCTATATTTTTTAAAAATTGGATATGATGTAGAGTAGACATAGATAAATCAAAAAAGTATGTGCAACATTTTTTTTTTCATATGTAAGGGGGGTTGCCAGGCGTTTCAAAATGGCCGCCATTTTTTCCTAAAATTGTCACTAATATTG
>NW_022743303.1:0-604 GCF_011630105.1 Anneissia japonica | reverse complement strand
ACAAACTAACACATTTCATCATTAATAGCATAGATCTAACCGATATATGGCGTAAGGAAAACCCAGAAAATGGAAAAGATAAGTAAATCAAATTTAGAGTCTGTTTGCAGGCCCGTAGCCAGGGGGGGTTTTTATGGTTCGGGCGAACCCCCTTTTCTAGCGAACCCCCCTGTTTTCTAGCGAACCCCCTAGAATTTTTGAATGATTCCCACTCGGACGGAATGTCTGTTTTTAACTTACCCAGTATTAAATCAAAATTTAGCACCTAATTCATTATTTGGTCACCCGTTTTTAAATTGTAGCCTACAATACAAGCCTACATTCTAGAATATCTCAGCTTCAGAAGTTCGGAGATTTAAATTCAACACAACTCCGGCAAACCATGACTCGATAGCTCACATAAGGATCATGGCAAACATCGATAAAAACTTTCACTGGCCTTTGGCTGAATGTTTGTAAGAAATGTACCAACCGGTAACAAAACAGCTGCTCTCTGCCTGAATAGTGATCGTAACTGAAAAATAATGATGCAGCAACATGCTTGGTCAACTTGTAAAAATTTAGAGCCTTCTGTTGTTTGCCTATAAAACAAATTTTGGAGTGT
>NW_022743302.1:0-566 GCF_011630105.1 Anneissia japonica | reverse complement strand
TACATATATGTATGTATACATACATACATACATACATATGTATATATGTATATGTATAAAACTCAGGAACAAGGTATATATTTGCCAAATTTAATACAGAAAATTCACAAACGTTTTCGGCCATAGGCCTTCATCAGGTGTACAGCATAAAAAAAGAAAAAACTATATAATACAAATATAACGGACGTAAGACAAGCAACATAAGACGTGAAGCAACGCTATAACAGAAAAAAGAACAATAGCCTTAAGGGCGTATGCCAAGCTACAAGCTTGACAGCAGCCAAGATAAAGACGCGGGAAAAATATACAATGGTAAAAATCATATACATATATATAAACTATATATAAGAAGAAATAATATGTAGGCCTATATGAATATAAAAATGAAAACGAAAAAAAAATATATATATAAACAGCATATAAATAAAAAGAGCTGATCAATAAAAGCAACAATAATCAAACACATGGTCCAAAATCCAAATCCAAACTAGATTTGAACTTGTCACTGAGGACGAGTTTGGTGATCCGCAGTACTTTGATCCTAACGAAGCACGCGCGTTTCTGAT
>NW_022743301.1:263-507 GCF_011630105.1 Anneissia japonica | reverse complement strand
GGTCTGTTCGACCGGTACGACTGGCAGGGGGATACGTACGACAAGCAGATAAGAAAGTATCGAGAACTGCTTTCTGCGAATCTTGTACTTTTCGCGATAACCTTCTACTGCAATCTAAGATATACCATCGGCATATTTCTGAACCGATATTACGACGGACAGGGCAAGCTGCTCTTCGCGACCGAGGTGCTAGTGATGTGTATAAGAGACAGGCTTAAGAGGGTGTTGGAGTTCACGCGAACCA
>NW_022743301.1:0-255 GCF_011630105.1 Anneissia japonica | reverse complement strand
CCCTCCTGTTCGCCGATCTCATGTCGATCGTCGTCGAAACCAGCGTGGAACAGCACGTTCGTTACCGTAGAGGACGAGATCGGTAACGGTCCGTGGTAGATCCAAGCCACGCACGATTCGAGCGCTCACTCGTAAACAAACGTCATCGTTCGGTCCCCTCTCCTGACCAGAAAGCGACGGTCGTCGTAGAGAAAGCAGAGCCCGTCAGCGTCCGGCATACCGTCCACGTCACCCCTGTTGATGATGCGAGTGGAG
>NW_022743300.1:0-1008 GCF_011630105.1 Anneissia japonica | reverse complement strand
ATTTATGATGGAAGAATAAGGATTTATGATACCGTACGTACAGTACCTACACCTAAAAAAAAAAAAAAAAAAAAAAAACAGAACACACTTAATAATAACTTATAAGGTGGCCTTTCGCGAGTAAATAAAAAAGGTACAGTAAACGAGGTGAATTCTCAATGAATTATAAATACATTACTGTTAGGCCTAGACTACAACAGTACCTACATTCATGTATGTGCTGTTTGTTGAATTATCGTTGTTTTGTAACGTCTTTGTAACGTGTTATAAAACTAATTCCTCCATGCTTATAACATTTAGTTGTAGGCCTAGGCCTATGTAATATATTTTAGACATGCCTAGGCCTTACATAGGCTAGCATAGCCGACTTGGTCTCAACGTGCATAGAAACATCACAATAATTTTAAAGTCGTAAACCTTCACAATTGTCTCTTTACGGTCGTTACTCACTTTGGAATGGAAAAATCCGATGTTCTGTTTTTTTGGGGAGTTTTTTAGGTGTAGGTACTGTACGTACGGTATCATAAATCCTTATTCTTCCATCATAAATAAATAGTTCATGTGTATTAAAAATGGATAGGAAGAGTGTTCGCGCGTTTTATACATGTGACAGTATGTGTGCGCGTAACAAACAAAAGTTATAATTTTGTAATAAAGCGCTAGCTAGAAAAACGTATTTTTTATTCAGTCATTCATAACGCAAGGACAAAGACATGGATATGCCTAGGTAGATATAGGCCTTTGTAGAAACTTGAACCATGAAGGCGAAATGTTCGATCTTCTGGTCTTCAGCATCTTTTACCGAAACCGCCGCAAAATCAAGATTGCTTTATCATCAACCAAAAAATGGGATGTGATTTTTTTTTTTGCTTGCTGCATAGGAATAGGCCTAGCCAGAAGACAGTAAAAAGGGCAATTAAAACCAAAAAACAAACAACCTAGGCCTACGCTAAATACGGTACTATAGGCCTAGTAGGTCAACGCCTACGGACTTTTGCAAGATTTGTT
>NW_022743299.1:0-3399 GCF_011630105.1 Anneissia japonica | reverse complement strand
ACCTATTTGAAATCATGTGCCCTGCATTTCAAATCGTTTGCTACCCATTTGAAACATTGTGCTACACATTTCAAGTAGTGTGCTACCCTATTTTAAATCATGGCTACCCATTTCAAATCGTTTGTTAACCATTTGAAACAATGTGCTACCCATTTCAAATAGTGTGCTAGCCATTTGAAACAATGTGCTACCCATTTAAAATAGTGTGCTACCCATTCGAATAATGTGCTGCCCATTTCAAATAGACCATTGTAAACAACCGGTTTACTCATTCGAAATAATATGTACAATTCACTCTTCTGTACTAGGGTTGCCTCCCACCCCGGCCTATCAAATGACAACGTTAATCCGGGTTTGTTTTAAAAAAAGAAGGAACGCAAGCCGATTTCACGGATCATCAGTTAATTGCGGTCTTTTTGATGATTCCAAGCCGTTATAACATACATAAAGCCGATGATAGTGCAATCGAAGTACAGTACTACGTCAGCTCAGATAGCCAACCCTCTCTTTAGTTATAACTTTATTTTACATTGACGAGTTAAAAATGAATGCCTCTGATGCTATTATACATGCAGTTATTTTAAAGAAATTTGTACCTGGAAAAAAGCGTTTTTATTTAAAAAATTACCCACACATAACTACAGACCAAAAATGCGGGCGTCTATTCAGGCAGGCTTTTGCTGGAATAGGCCACCTCGTTCGAAGAATGAAACACTCTTATTGAATACACCTGGAATAATATGCAAGGTAAAAGAACTTTTGTGTACCGTTCTACTAAATTATGGAATAAACTCCCGGATGATATTAAAACCAACTTTAAATCTATGACACTTTCAAATTTTAAGCATTCTATTTCAAATCCTCACCAATAATTCCTGCTTAATCTTACCTGATTTTCTCTTACCTTGCATATCCCCATTTTTATTAATAATTTTAATTTTGTTTCTACCTATGTTTCTTTTATTTTTATATGTGTATATGTATGTATGTATATTTATATACATATGTATGTATGTGTGTGTATGTATGTGTATATATATATATATATATATATATTATATATGTGTGTATGTATGTATGTATGTGTGTACATATATATATATATATATGTGTATATGTATGTATGTATGTATATATATATATATATATTTTAATATATATATATTTTTTTAAATTTGTAGTTAAGTTTTTGCTCTCTTTGTTATTTTCTGCTTTTAAAATGTTTTTGTAGATAAGAACTGAACCACTTTGGAAATCAGTACTATGTATTGAAAGTGTATATTCAGTATAAAGAAAGAATAAATAAATAAATAAATAAATAAACCGGGTTCGAGGAAAGTAAAGACGGATACATTCTATTACTACGTTCGCGAGGCTGTCGTGATGACCATAGATGAAAGTTGTGTTACCAATAAGGGAGAATCGGACAAGGAACCTGTTCTTATAAAGGAAACCGTACTGAAGGATGACATTAAAACAGCGTTATATGAGGAACGGGTGAAAAGAATGAGGGAAGAAAAAAGAGCACAATCTTTGAAAATTAGACTAGAGAAAGAACTGGAGATGCGATGCAAAGCCATCCAAGACTTGGCCAAAATAAAACCAAGCTCTTCTAATCACATTCCACACATCGATTATCACCATTTATTTAATTTAAACACTAGGATTGGGAGTGGAACTTTCGGACGTGTGCACTTATATCGCTATCGAAATGATAATGTAGCCGTGAAGGTGTTTAAAAAATGTTGAGGGTCTCAGTGATGAAAAGCTAAGAGCAACGGTATTCCGAGAAGCAAAAATGATGCTTTCTGTTACCCCTCATCCAATCATAGTAAAATTGTTAGGATATACGTTTGTTCCTACAGCCAATAGTACGGTATATCATCAATCTGATGATCATATTTATTTTTAAAAATACATGAATTGTAAAACATTATAGTTTAAATGGAATTACAAATAATATATTTTAATATTCTGATATAAAAGTATGTTTGATTAAACAAATTAACTCATAATCGTAACAAAATTCCTAGGCCTTTATTATGAATACTGTAATTCATAAATTGATAAATACAAATAATATGTACTTGATTTTCACTTCTGAATCTGTAAGAAAAAAAAAAGAACACGGTAAAATTATATTCAAATTACTTGTAATATAACAAATGTAAAAAACAAAGAATATTAGGCCTATGATAGTCAAGCATCGTAAAAAAAAGACAAAATAAATAAAATTAATACCCATGTTTACGTTGATGTTTGCAGTAAATAAGCCCACAACACCCATTCATTCAGAATGAGTGTGCACGTCTTTGACAAAAAGAAAGCAAACATAAAGGCTATAGCAACAACAAAGTTAATTATTTATTATGATGATCAATGACTGAATTAAAATGAAAAGTAAGAAGTGAACGTTCAAAAAAAGCACCATCTCGCTAAAATAAAGCCGAACAACTCCTACCACTGAAACCATGGCACATGTTTGTATGCTAACAAGGTAGTCGGCTCCTCCTTGCGAAGCAGCAGCGCGTATACATTCCTGAAGGCGGCGTTCAAAGAATCAGATCAGACACTAGCACGTCTACATTCCTGAGTTGTTGGCGGCGTTTAAAGATGTGACTGACCTTGTGTCTGCTTCCCCCCGCCCCGATTTCTCCCAATCATGGGAACCTACTTGTGTGGGAACGTTTCTCACTGAATTCACTGTTACTAGGTAATTTGCAGTAATGCCAACTGGTGGTATACTGAGTATGCCTATTTCAAACAGTTTTCTTCCGTTCATGAAAAAGTAACAGTAATATAATTATTCAAGTTTGTGTACTAGGCCTAGGCAGTATTATTAGTAATAATATCTAGTAGGCCAGGTTTGCACCTCATCACATTAAAAGTTTGTTGCACTAGCTTAGGCTGTAGTAGGCCTACACACTAGGTAGGTCTAGGCCTACTGTTTGTATTACTGTGTAGGAGGCCGTTGGCGTTATATGTAAGTATTTTCCCTTTACTATTTCTTATCTAGGCCTATTGCATCTCCTTAATTTTTGATTATTTATTCTTTAGCTTCTTTTAATCAAAGTTCTTTCAAATTTATTTCATTTCTGGCCTAGGCTAGTATTTCCGAGCTACCGCGGTAACTTTCCCAGCTGACTGAGCTTCATAGAGTAATTGGAAAAACCTTGCCTTGGGCATTGGATAATTAATACTCCATGCTCGCGGTAGCTCGCGGTAGTCAAAACACGCTCCATTGAGTAAATCTTGCTATAGCTCATTACCGCAGTTAGCCTTGCTACCGCAGGAAAATCTCCTTTACCGCGGTAGGATAATTTGGCGACGCTCCCTAAAAAAAAATACAAAAAAACAAAAACCTGGCTATTGACATAAAAAATGACAAATCAGTCAAAG
>NW_022743298.1:16009-17386 GCF_011630105.1 Anneissia japonica | reverse complement strand
GCTTGCTCGGGTGTAAGCGATTGCTCAGTTGACGCAGTCGACTCGACCGTCTTTTTGGGGTTTGACTCGCTCTTTTTGGGTTTACGCTTTGTTTTCGCAGGCGCTTGCGCAGGCGGGTCAGTCTTGGATTCGATCTTGCTCTTGGCTCGCTCTGCATGCGCTTGCATCTCGTGCGTTATATCAGTCATTTTAATAAATATAAATATATTTATCCAATGTGAATCCCCCAACGAGTCGGTCTATCACATTTCAACAACAACTTGCTAAAACACGTCGTGTCAATCTTGTCTTTGATGCGTTTTTTCTCGTCTACATCTTTTATCACATCATTCTCTCGCAGACAATCGTAAAAACTGTCTCTGTCTTTGCAGAAAAAGAGCGCGACCCATCGAACCTGTTCTCTAAAATCTTTGAGAATAGAATTGTACTTTTGGGTAAGAATCCAAACAGATTTGTTGAGGTGTCGACCGGAAAAGGCGAGCATCGACAATGTCTGTTGCTTTCTTTTCATGTCTTTGTTGGCGCTGCAATCGTCAATCACAAATAGCGTCTCGGTATCGTCATTAAACTTGCTGCAGAGATGCGTCAGACAATCGTCCAAAGACTCACCGGGGTCGATCGAAAAGACATTTTCATCTCGCTCTATCCACGCGCGTCTATAACTCGAGTTGATGTTAAACGTTGGACAGATAAATACAATGTTTTTAAAGTAATCCTTGTATTCCGTCTCGAGCAAATTTAACGTATAAACAGTCTTACCACAATTTGTCGCTCCGACTATTAGAGCGCAGTGTGCCTCTTTGGGGAACATTTTTATATATTGGCGTTTTAATAGTTTACTCTAACGAGTCTGTTTTCTCGTATGTTTAGTTGGGCGTCTGCGACGATAAAGACGTAGCAATCTAGCGGCGCTGCCGTCTCTGCGTCTCGCGTCAATTGCAATTTCAATCCACCGGAATCTGCATCTATTTTTCTACCTGTTCCGTGTAAGGTATTATCCGAAATGGCTCTGAGGTCAACCCAGAGGCCATAGTGATCTGTTAGATATTTCCTTTGTGACATGTTGGTGAAATGAGTCGACTTACAGGCTTGACTACAAAAGTGTTTGCGAATCTCTCCGTAATTTCTGTAGGGCATCATTCCACGGGCATAAATTTCATTGGATGACCCGTCGATCATAACGCTACATTCTTTGATTTTGGGGTTGTAAAACTTTTCGGGGTCGTGTCCAAAATCAGCCTCTCGTTCTTTAAACAACAAAAGCACGCCTTTGATGGATTTGGCTGCCGTGTTTAGAGTAATGTTCCAGATTGTTTGATCTTTGTTTAAGACATCTTTGTGGTGCATCAACACTCTGTCAAAGAGTATTACAGATTT
>NW_022743298.1:11418-15982 GCF_011630105.1 Anneissia japonica | reverse complement strand
ACCTCGCTATCGAGTCTGGAATGTCCTGTCTCTTATACACATCTAGATGTGTATAAGAGACAGCGTCCTTTGCGTTTCTAAACGTTATTTCGTACTCGAGTCGATCGTGTAACATCTTTTGGTTGAAGGGCATGTGATCGGTCAGTAACTCAAAGTCGAGAGGGATGCAAAATCTGTTACCGTATGCATTACCAACGGCCACGTCGTAAGGGGCGTTGGGAATATCGTTTGTTGCAACTACTACCTTGTCATCAGCGTTTACACGTATTTTTCGTTCGTTTTCGCTAGAGATGCCTTGATACGAACTATTGAGACGTTCGTGATCTGTCTTCCACAAGTCCTTGTAACAATTGTACACGTCAAAATCGGTGAGGGTAAAAATTTCCTTTCCTTCCAGAGTTATACGTACTTTCTCGACGAGTGATCTACCGATATTGTTGACGATTGTTCGATTTACGTCTCCGCTCGAGGTTAGAATTAGATTAAAGGCGAGTCGAGCTGTACCCGGTACTATAGCGTCGTCGTCGCTGAGATCTGGAAACCTAACTCGCAAAACATCACCGGGGCCAGCTTCGTTTATCTGATTCATGACTGTGGTAAAGACGCGTTTATCGTTTCTATGGTCGGTATTTTTGGTTTTTACCGATCTATTGGCGCTTATCTCGTGATACATTTTTTTTTATAAGCAAATTTTTTTAATCTGTTAATTGTTTGCACTCTATAATAAAATGGCAGATATACCTATGCACGATTTTACCGAAGGTCGTGATTATGATGATGATTTTGATGACGAAAAAGAAACGAATCTCGATTGGGACTATGACAACGGTCAAGGTTTAGGAATCAACTACAGAGAAGCCGCCCTTGTCGGATATCAAGACTATCTTGTGAGACTAAACATGAGGCTGCAATCGTACAGACAATTTCTTATGGAAGAAGGATATAACGAGGTTAAACTGACCGACAAATCTAGATTTATAATCAAGACAAACGCATTGAACTAAGACGAATTGTTTTTTATAAATAACAACAAGGAAAAAGTATTGTTAACCTGGTCAAAAGACGCGGCAAAATTTCGTAAACTCTCGACGACTAGAATAAGCGTCCCAGAAATTAGAGAATACATTGCCGGGGATTATAGTTCGGGTAGTCGAGCTGGCGATTCGAGACAAGCTCTTAAAAGCGTATACGAAGAAGTGGAAGAGATTGAATTGGATGATTTAAATCCAACAGATACGACTATGTTGATGGAACACCTCAAAAGCGATCTAGACGAGTCAATGATTCAATCTACGAGTCGAGGTGTTCAAACAGATATCCAAGCTAGAGAAATCGATGGTGTTATGAATGCAATGACTACGGTCAAAGAGGAACTCGCGCTTTCTCTGGTAAAACTCAGAAAGATTAACGAAAAAATATCAGGGTACAAACAAGAATGGCGTGAGATGAAGGAACAAAACGCAACGTCTGAAGAGCTGAAACAACTCGAAGATCAGATACAACTCGTATACGAGACTTGCAAATAGAAAGGGATGGTATATTGCAAATTGTAGAAACTAATACGGGTAGGGCAAAGAATCAAGTCAGGGCGATACAAGGTACCATTGGTAGAATGTTGGGCGGCGATTTACGACTGAGATCAAGATTAAGGATTTTGTTTCGTGAACAAGGGATAACTATCGTTAGTATTACCACGGCTATAGGTTCGATCATTGCGTCGTTGATTGCGATATTTACCAGCGGAAACTCGACCTCTTCTCCTCCTCCAGGCCCTGAACCGACTCCGGATCCTGGCCCGACTCCTAACCCGACACCGGATCCTGGGAAACCTGATGGATGGCTTAAAAAATACCTGAAAAACTTTGCCGAAATCCTGAAAAAGCTCGGTGATAATGCTCTTTTGGCGTTACCCGGAATTATCGGAGCTGTTGTAAGCTTTCTACTTAAAACAGTCGGTAACGTCGTTGGCTTTGTAGCCGACCGTGTTTGGTTGTTGATTCTGGCCGTTGCCGGTATCGCTTACAATTATCTGGTAGCGTGTGTGAAAACTAACTCCAAACCCTCATCAGCTCGTAAACGAAAAAAGTAACGACTGCAAAACCAAACACCATCGAAACTTTGTTGAATTCGTGCTCGGAGAGCTTTGGAGGCTCAGTGAGTGTTGGAGTCTTGCGTAATAGACGTGAAACTTGTAAAACTTGCGTCTGAGGTACGGACCATGGTTAAAAAAGTGATCCTCGTAGGAAACTCCGCAACCCGTTGTAGCGCACCAGAGAGCAAAATTTAGCTGGTTCTGAAAGAAACCCATAGTCTTTTCCCTCCAAGCTATATCGAGTTTACGCTGCCAGTACCCTCCGGTTCGATCACTCGACATGTTCCCCCACCTGGATTTTACTTGGTCGGGTGTAATCTTGAGCGGGTAGTCGGCAAAAATGTTGGGGAATACTACTTGAAACTCTCTAGTATCGGACACGGCAATCTGATGGCTATTGAGATTGGTAACTTTATCGACGATCGAATACTTGGTACTCGGATTATATCTCGCGTTTGTGTATTGAAACTCCATTTTATATTATTCGTCATAGATAAAATGCATTGTATCAATACAAACATCAAAAATGGTGTTTTAAACCGATTCGAGTATCCGTTGGATAACCGAGAGGGGAATATGCAAATTGCTTTAAAATCCATAACCAGAACGGTTGGATATTTCAACGTTGAAAAAAATTTAGTCATTTTTAAATATTCCATCATAGAGCGTGGAGCTAAAGAAATTTACGAACAAGGACGGGTACTATTAACGATTACTCCAGGGTTTTATACGTGCGAAGAAATGATAAACATTTTTAAAAATAATGATGCTCTAAAACCATACATTGATCATATGCTGTTTGATAGAAGCACTGGTAATATAAGGTTTAAATTTAAATCGCCAGAGGGAACCACCGAAAATTTTTTAATATATTTCAGTCCGGAGCTGGCTGCATTCTTCAAACTGGGTAGTACTCATTTCAAAAAGAATGAAGTTTACAGTGGTACGTCATATTGCCGTAACATCCCATATAGGATGCATGTTCACCTCCAAGAACTATCGAGCAAATGCACTCTTTTTGATGGGTGCGCATCCTTTATTCTCGATACTCTTACCGTTCGAGATAAAAGACTTGGAGAAGTTGAGCCCTCTACTCGAAAAATTCAAACTTTTAAACCCCTCCAAATGGGAATGATTCAAGGGCTTACGTTTAAAGTAACGGATGAACAAAACAAACTTGTAGATAATAGAGGTGCAGACATTACGATTGAGACTATAATTAAAAAGGTGATATAATTAAAAAAAATGGCTGAAATAGCTGCAGATGTACCGCTTGAGGCGGAAAAATTTAGATTGAACAAGATTAGCGAGATGCTAGATGATATTAAAAACGATGAGGTGGAACGAGAAAAACTATACAAAAAATATAAAAAGACTCAGAGTATCGTAGACTGGATCGATACCAGCTTGAATACTCTGTCTATCGTTTCCGCCGCAGGTGCAATCGGCGTTGCAAGTACGGTCGTGATTGGTCCTTTAACCATCGGTCTCGGTTCGTTGGCTGCCGTCTGTTGCGGGTTAAATTACGGTGGAAAATATCTGAGTAAAATGTTGGAAAAAAAGAGCGAAAAACACAAAACCATACAGATTATTTGCAAGACTAATCTAGGTACAATCGATAGCATCGTTTCCGCCGCTTTGGAGGATAATAAAATTAGCGATCAAGAGTTTAAACTGATCCTCGAGGAATATCGCAAGTATCAAGAGATGAAGCAAGATGCCATAGTAATGGGGAAAAATGCAATCGACTCGCTTAAAACAAGATTGGCTCAAGAGTCTGCAAGAGGGGGATTGAGACGTGACTAGATGCGAAATTTGCTTTTTCGTATCGATGACGTCATCGGGGTCGATGACGTCATCGGGGTCAAATGATGTTAAATGAGGTCATCGGGGTCACGTGACGTCATCGGGGTCAAAATGATGTTTAATGACGTCATCGGGGTCACGTGATGTCATCGATAGGTCGTTTGCAAAGTTTTGGCATATTATGAAATATATATTGGTCGGGGAATTTAATGTATAAGAATGCCTATGGTCTGGGAATTTAATAGGCATTTATTGTGGTATATAATGGTTTTGGCCCGGGAAAACTCATAATATTGGTCGGGGAATTTAATGTATAAGAATGCCTATGGTCTGGGAATTTAATAGTTGTAATGCCATAGGCATTTATTGTGGTATATAATGGTTTTGGCCCGGGAAAACTCATAATATTGGTCGGGGAATTTAATGTATAAGAATGCCTATGGTCTGGGAATTTAATAGTTGTAATGCCATAAGCATTTATTGTGGTATATAATGGTTTTGGCCGGGAAAACTCATAAACACCCTACTAGCGCTAACCGCAATGTATTCGATGTTCGAAATACGCAGAACTGTGTGTGTGTACCATCCAAGATGGCTACCATAGATTTAGCCAATCAAATTTCGCTAAGCGCCATCGTTTGCAAATGCGCCCTCAATTTACTCAGA
>NW_022743298.1:6225-11383 GCF_011630105.1 Anneissia japonica | reverse complement strand
TCGAGCGTTGCGGTGTTTGGGTGTAATGTATACGATTTTAATTTTTATTCCTTGGTAATTTATTTTTGAATAAGATGCTTCACTTGGCCTCGTTTTGGCTACAATAGTTTAATAACTTGTTATTACCATTATTCATTGTCATTAGTGAAATAATAGTCAGTCAGAGGGCTTATTAATATGTAATAATATGTATACTAAGCCCGAAGGTGGCGCTTTACTACGACTGCCATCTTGGATGGTACACATACATAACTCTGCATTGCTCCGCCATCTTGTCAGCACTCTAGTTGTTTAATAGCTCTATGGGTGCAGGTCAATCTACTCCACTTTCAGCAGAAAATTGTAAACTTAAGTGACATCATTGCCGTCTACTCAACAGGGCTCACTGATTGGTTTGTTGAGCAGAGACGTCTCTATAACTCTGCTCAATTATTGGTCTAATGGACAGCGGCTCTGCTCAACAGGGCTCAATCATTGGTAGGTTGAGCAAAGTTATTGTACATGTCTGGGTTTTTCTCTGGAAATGGGCCACGACCCCCCTGGATACATCCGTCCGATGATCGATCCCTACGATCCACGTGACTGTTCCAAAGAGGTCACCTGATCGTTTGTTTCATTTATTTTTCCACACACCTGCACATACATAACAAATGGGCGTTATAAACAGAACTTAAAATAGCCTACAGCTTTGTACTCATCTATGTAATATGCGTACTATGATACAGTACAGTAATATACTGCTGTACATAAGCATAATAATAAGTTTGGAAAGCGTACAGTAAATAATAAATAAATATTGGAATAAACCCACCCAGAAAATAAGCCACTTATGTATTAAAATAAAGATTGCCAGTGATACGCTGGTTTTGAATGAACTTTGGCTCTGGTGAAAAATATCAATGAAACATTATTATATGAAAGGCTATTAAAAATGACTAGTCCGTAAATAAAACCACTTTTAGTAGTTTTTTCTTTTTCGTATTTCACTAATTTTGATAATTGCCTTCAAAATTTGTTTTTGCGTGATGCAAAGACCGATTAGGATGCGGGTAATTTGGACCCTAGTGGAGAACGTCCCTATGATGCATGGTTACCATTGTATTGTTTTTTTTGGGTTTTTTTGTGTTTTCTTCAAGTTCTTTTTTTGTGTTTGTGCGGATTGGCCCTTGATGGCACTTGTAGCACTAAAAAAAAATTGAGAAATTAAGATTGCTTTCTAGTATTTGTTAATTTTGTTTGATTATATTATAGTTGTCCTATATTAAGGCAAAAAATATTCATTTTTGTTAAACCAATGTTACAACAAAATTACCTTTATTATTTATTGTTATGTTAACTAGATGAGTGAGGTCCACAGACATTTTGTTATAGTGATTAAGTTTTTTTACACCAGTTTGATTAGCAAGTAGTGAGTGGAGGTGAATAGCTTGGTGGTTAAGATGCTCACCTTCCTCTCCCAGGGGACGGTCCCACACATTTTCTATTGGAACCGCATAATTAAAAAAAAAATAATAATTCTGTTATTTTATGAGTCCACATATAATTATCTTTAAAATGGGTCAACTTTTAAGGAAAGGGTCAACATTATTTTAATTTATGCATAAAGTGGGTCCACCTAGATATTGTCCAGTACTGTTTGAAAATCCTGGCTGCGGAATCTTTTTTCATATTTCATACATTTTTAGCGCCGATAGACTCCAGTAAAGAGTGCTATATAAATGCTAAAACATCATCATCAACAGCGTCATCATTATCATCACCATTAAGTTGCTGTGGTAATTCCTTCGCTGCAGCCTAAAGGAATAACAAAAAAATAATGATAGTACTAAACTCAGTAAATCCTTGGATCAATTTGTAAGGTCCTTTATTAAAAATTTACAGCAGTGACATTTTGATATCATACATCATATACTGTACTTTAAAAATCTATGTTACACACATAGTGTGTGATACTAGAATAGTAGCAAAAGCAGCTTATCAGGAAAGGCTTCACTGTAAATTACAGTGGTCTCTGTACTTAGTTTAAATTGCTTACAGAATCAGAAACAACAATATAGAAGTAACTGCAGTAAACTTAAATTTCATTACAATACATTTATGTAGAATAATTTCAATTTAACTGGAAATTGACTCACTGTTTTATTTATTTTTTTGAATTGTTATGTCATCGTTATGATTCCAAGTTTGGAAATTAAAATTAGATATTGCAGCTAGTAGGCCCTTGGGGACCCACGGTGGCCATAATACAGTGCCAGTATATAATTTATACACATTTTAAGTAAAGAGATGTTCGATGAGAATTATGGTGATTATGTGAAAAATTAACGGGTGAACTTTTAATTATGTTAATTACCAATGAGCAACACACACATTAACAGCAATGAGCTTCATTCAAAGTTAAATTACCATGGAAAACAAAAATGTACTACGCAACTAACGACAATACACATCTAGATGTGTATAAGAGACAGATTATAGGCTGATCAACCAACCCAGAATTAAATGTCACTTACATTTTTAAATTACATCTATCTTAAATCCATTGTATTTTAATTAACAACTTTTTAGTTAACTTTCCCTTTTTTTACATTTGCATTCTAACAATGTAATCTCTTCTTAAAATATAAAATTGGAGAAAGAGAGAGAGAGAGAGAGAGAGGGGGGGGGGGGGGGGGGAGAGAAAGGAAATTATAAATAAATAAACAAAAAATTTATTTGTTGGCCATCTTAAACGTTCTTTGTTTAAATTTCTTTATGTCTTTATTTTTCTACTGGAGGTGTGAAAATGCATTTAATATTTAAAGTTAGAGTATTTTTTCCCTTCACTAACTATCTGCATTAATAAATGCAAGTACACAAACACATAAGAGCTTCCAACATACCTGCAACAGCCAACAGTTCAGCATCTTCAATGTAATCTGGGTCCAGGTCTGTCAGTGGTTCTTGTTTCTCTTTGTGCTTCTGGAAAGTAAATGTAAAAATATGACAACTTTATTCTAAAAGGGAAATAAACAGGAAGAGAGTCAAAAAAAAAAAAATTAAAATTTTATTTGTAAATTAATTAAAATTAAAATTTAGTTATAATTTAGTTAATTGTTAAAATGTAAACTAAATAATTAAATAATAATTAATTAATAATAATAATAATTAATCAATTAAATAAGTAAATAATAATATTTAATATAAATTAATGTTAAATGTAATGTTGGTATTGTAGTAGTACATAGAGGGTAATTACCACGGATGCTGAGAAATAGTGTTGACTATCAATTACTGAAGGGTTGTTCTTATTGGCATTATTCATGTCTTACTTTCAAGTGGTTATCAAGATCAATTTTCACAGCAGGAAATTAGTAGACAAACTCCAGGAGCAGCTTTTACCACTTCATGTGGGGACAATAAAACATCATTCTTCAGTTCTCGTGTTCATCATGTAGCTTCATATGATGGGTAAGATTTGATTTCACAGTAAACAAATGGTGCATTTATGATCCAAATCACCTTCCATTCTCACCTGGAAGGAAAAGGAAGAAATGCACACGTAAAATTATTAGTCTTAGTATTACACTCAAGGTAACATAATATATTCATCAGTTTGTTTTATAACATGATCATTAAATTCATACATTAAAGTGATGCTGCTTCAGACACCCAAGGACCAAGGGGGCTGTACACAACTAAAGACATAAGCCTGGTTCTCACGAGAGCCCTAGTATCCGGATCGGGAGCTAACTGTTAGCGCTAACTGTTAGCACCTGCGTGAGAACGGATGATTGGTTAGCGCTAATCGTTAGCAGTATCCGGATACTGCAAGTGCTAACGGTTAGCAAGCGCTATCGGTTAGCAAGTTGAGTACGTTTTTATCATCAACCAATCACACGTACGCGTTTACAATTTCCAGTTTCTTATTGGCCAGTGATTCGATGATCATATTTTTGGTATCCGGATCGGGATTTTCTCGTATGGACGCACGGCAGCTAACAGTTAGCAGGATCTGGATCATGCTAACCGTTAGCTGCCGTGTGAGAACATAGCCAGTGTCTTTAGAAACCTCTCATTATTGTTCAGAAAACTTTTCAGAAGTCTACACATTTTGATCTTGTCAGTCAGCATAGACTTTGAACTACTCATTTAATTAATGGCATAACAAATTATTAGAATATCTCTTTTTTTTTTTAAGTGATAAGGGTGGGCTTTTTTTATTTTCTCTTTTTAATCAGATCAATAGAATATTGCCTTTTTTTTTTATCGATGAGAGTGAAACTGTTTTTATTTAGTAAGAATATTGTATTGAATAAAAATTGGTTTAATTTAATTGTTTCTTAAAGAAAATGTATTTACAGTCACAAAATTGCATGTTTTTTTTTTATGGTGTTGAAATAAATGATGCGGTAGAAATTTTTTTTAAAATCCACATCAATATTTTCCAAATTTTTGAGGCGGATAGGAATGATAATCTAAAATTTTTTCTATGTGTCTTAATACAGAAATCTTATTATTTGATATACGTAGAAAAATATGTTGAATATGACACACTATTCAGTAAAGTTAACAAGCCTGTAGCCTGGATTTTGAAAGACAGTTCTTAATTTACTGAAAAGGGCACGTGAGCATACAGAGCACCATGGGATGGGCTGCCTAGACTTAAGTAAGTCTGTGGGGAATAGCCCCTTGTTGTGGGGTACTGGGTGAAGAAGCTCCAGCATTCTCGATATTTACAGACCATGTTTTATTTTATAGACCTTAATTAATTAACCTAAAAAAAAAAAAATTTATAATGGAGGTACCGTACAAAGAAAGACTACTGTGAATCTGTGAAAAATAAAGGCATTGGAAACCTGAATATATGGCTAGCCTAGTCCCAATTAATTAGCAAAAGAATCTACCCTACTACTAGGTCTAGCCTACTTAGGTAAGTCAGTAGGTAGCCTAGCTAGGCCCTAGGCCTAGTAGTAGTACCGAATTCGATCCAACTCGGCCACAAGTCAACTCGGCTACAGTCAACTCGGCCACAAGTCAACTCGGCCACAAGTTAACTCGGCCACAAGTCAATTCGGCCACAAGTCAACTCGGCCACAAAAAGTTTGGCTACAGTCAACTCGGCCACAAGTCAACTCGGCCACAAATCAACTCGGCCACAAAAAGTTCGGCTGCAGTC
>NW_022743298.1:3357-6157 GCF_011630105.1 Anneissia japonica | reverse complement strand
TCACATTGTACTCTTATTCAACAGAGAAAACCCGCCACTTACAGAATGGAATAAAATCTGACAATTGTAACATTAACAATTTAAGCAATCTTAATAATTAAGAAAAACACATATATTAATGTTTAATTTTGTTCACGTTAAAACATTGACATAAACATGAATAAATACTGTAGACCTAATCATAAAAAAAATTGAAATAGAAAAACCAAATTATGATTTTTTTAAATGTTAAAAATTTATTTTGAATCCGACTAAAATCAAATGAATGCAGGATGGCGTGCATTTCGATACTATTTTCTTCAGAACCACGCCTAAGAATTAGGCCTACGTTAAAATTAGGTGGGGTGCAGCATCTGATATCAATTATCCACAATAGGAACAATTGGTATTGTTGAGTGACAGACTTCAGTCCTTCATATTTGTTCGGCCATTGGGGGATATGTTTGAAACCCGTCAGTGACAAGGATGCATCCAATGACGTGATTCACCAGTGACATGTCGGTCCTTTTCAAATATTTACTTTAATAATACTAATTAGTCATAATAACGATAATAAAGGTGATAACAACAACAATATTAATAGTAATATTTATTTTAACAATACTAATAGAAATAATATGGTAATAATAACGATATTTAAATATCTATTTTAATAATACTAATTTTAATAATAACATTGAAGGTGATAATAGCAATAATAAATTAAAGATAACGTTTATTTTTATAATAATAGTAATACTAATTAGTAATAATAATAATTATGATACTTATAATACTAGGCCTACTTAGTAATAATAGGGTAATAATATCGATAATAAAGGTGACAACAACAACAACAACAATAATAATAATAATATGAGAAAAATACCAATAAAACACCAATAACAATATTTTTAAAATTACTATTATTAAAATAATAATACTAAGACTAATATATAATAATAACATGAATTAAAAAAAATCGAGAATTTTGTATTATTTATATGGTAACAATAATAATAGCAAAAATTTAAACAATACATGTTAATGCTAAGACTAATAATTAATATTAAAACTAACGGTAATAAAAACAACAATAATAATATAACAATGACACCAATAATAACAGCAATATTATTGTGGCCGAGTTGACTTGTGGCCGAGTTGACTGCAGCCGAACTTTTTGTGGCCGAGTTGATTTGTGGCCGAGTTGACTTGTGGCCGAGTTGGATCGAATTCACTGTATGTATGTATAGTAGTAAATAAAATAGGCATTTTAGCCTTAGGCTGAGAGCCTATGCCCCCTATTTAGGCCTTCCCTGATTTTCTTACTTACCAGTGATCTTTACAGCATATATTCCCGAGTGTGATGCAGCGGAGTGACATCCTCCTAAATGTTTACTTTTGACTGGTGGTTAATAGGGAAAACTTTATCAGAATTGGTAGACCAATTCATCTTCGCGAGTGGGGTGCAGGTCAATCTACTCCACTTTCAGCAGAAATTGTAAACTTAGGTGACATCATTGCCGTCTACTCAACAGGGCTCACTGATTGGTTTGTTGAGCAGAGCCGTCCTACTAAATAGGGGCCTACCACACGGAACCACTCGGGACCACTCGCGACCACACGGGTGCAAAAATGATAAAAATATTACCACACGAGAGTAGCTACTTAATAATCAATAGAAACCAACTTTTAGTACGGTAATTATCCATAATATGGTAAAAATGATTTTTTTTTACAGGTTTTTCCGCCGTGCTTCGGAAGGTAATGCGGTGACATTGAGGTTCTGTAACGCATTCACGCCTCCAGAAACGCGTTCAACCTTGACCTCTACAACATTCACTACGTACAGTACGTTACATTTCATCCTGCGTGTATGCCTATTGTATGTATAGGCCTATTATTCTACAATAACTGTATTTATTACTGTATCTGCTTTGTATTTTTTATACTTATGTGTTTCTGACTCTTATTATTTTAATTTTTTTTATTTGTATTGATCCTGTAGTTATGTTATGTTTTAGCCCAGAGACAAATCTAGTTAACTTCTTATGAATAATGTTTTTAAAGATGGTATTTTGAGATGTTTTCTATGAAAATAAATAAATAAATGGCAGTAGTACCGCTTTTTGTGTTTCAATGTTTTTGTTTTTTTTTTGTTTTTTTTTTAAATGAAATGTTTCACTGTTTGTTATCTTCTTTGCTGGGATCTGCGGATGACCGGAGATTATGATCCCTGAGCAGTCCCCCAGTATAAACAATAAGGTAAATAAATAGATAAAAAATGAAAGGAAGGTTCTTTCAAATATTGTTGTGCTTCTTAATATGATTTTGTTGGTTTCGATACACCGTATCATTGGGAGTGTAAGCTCAATAATTTATAATTATAATCGAGAGACTTATTCTAAAGTATTCAAGGCACTCCACGTGAAGTCTAATTAACTTAACAATTGTATATAATAAAAATGAAAAATATGTTTTGTTAATAGTAACATTTAATAAACAAAATTGCACTATTTATTACACATGATAATAATATTAAGAATAATTATTTTTATTTATTATTATCATGCTATATTATTATTATTATATGTTAATGTAATAGGCCGTTGTTAGGTGTTAGGTTATACCTAATACATTTATTTTACTATAATACAATGTTAAATACTGTTATGTTAGTTTTACTATACCTTGTAATAGTTTAGACTGTATTAGCCATTTTGTAGAGTGCATGTACAAAGTTCGTTCTAAAGTGCCCTCATAAATTTTGTTGTCCAAATCACCTGTTGGCTAATATTCCAAATAAGGTTAAGGGACT
>NW_022743298.1:0-2894 GCF_011630105.1 Anneissia japonica | reverse complement strand
TTTTCAGGGGATAGTGTTTTGCTGCAAGGGATTGAATTGGGTTTTGTTAACGTACCACTTCATAATATTTATCTTAAGCCTGATTTAGTTACTGGACCTGTTAAAGTGGGTGTTCGACATGAACCTCCGTTTGCGGGCGTCACCTTACTGTTAGGGAATGATTTAGCTGGGGATAAGGTGAGGGCAGACCCAATTGTCTGTGAGGTCCCTCTTGAGGACGAAACCAATCCCGGTAATCCTAATTTATTCCCTGTGTGCGCTCTGTCTCTTATACACATCTTGGAGTGAGGATTGTAAGGTTGCTTTCCTGTCTCTTATACACATCTAGATGTGTATAAGAGACAGCTTGTAGTACAGGCAATAAGCCGAGTGTATCAACAATAACAAGGGAGCAATTGATTGCTGAGCAGGTGGGCGACCCAGAAATTGCTGAATTGGCTAAAAATGCCATAAAGGAGGATGAATTTTCTTTTGTGAGAGTGTGCTTTTTTTTAAGAAACATAGGGTTTTAATGCGAAAATGGCAACCCCTTGATACGGCCTCCAATGAAGATTGGAGGATGCTGACTCAAATTGTGGTACCGAAACCATATCGGAGGGAAATCCTCTCTTTAGCACACGATGGTCCATTAGGTGGACACTTAGGTATTAACAAAACGTATCTAAGATACTTGACCATTTTTATTGGCCTAAATTAAAAAATGATGTTGTCCAATATTGTAAAACCTGTCACCCATGCCAAGTAGTAGGGAAACCAAACCAAAAGATCCCTGCTGCACCACTCAAACCCATTCCAGCATTTGGAGAACCTTTTAGTCGAATCCTTATAAATTGTGTAGGACCCCTTCCAAAAACTAGGACAGGATATCAATACCTTTTAACTATTATGTGTACTTCTACAAGATTCCCTGAGGCCCTTCCCCTCAGAAATATTAAGGCTAAAACCATCATAAAGGCATTAGTCAAATTTTTCACTTGGGTTGGCCTTCCTACTACAATTCAATCTGACCAAGGATCAAATTTTATGTCAGGGGTTTTCCAACAAATAATGCACGAGCTAAAAATTAGCCAAGTGAAATCAAGTGCCTATCATCCTGAATCCCAGGGTGCAATAGAGCGGTTCCATCAAACCTTAAAGAACATGATGCGGACCTACTGCTTTGATAATGAGAAAGATTGGGATGAGGGGGTGCCACTACTTTTGTTTGCTATTCGAGAATCTGTTCAGGATTCTCTGGGCTTTAGCCCTTTTGATCTTGTCTTTGGACACTCTGTGCGGGGCCCTTTGCGAGCCCTGAAAGAGTCTTTAATTGATGGCTCTTCTGTTGTAAATCTTCTCGAGTATGTTTCTAGTTTTAGACAAAAACTTAATGAGGCCTGTGAGCTTGCGCGTACTAACTTAACTGCCGCTCAAAACTAGTTTTGATCGTAAAACTCAGGATAGGAACTTTAATCCAGGGGATAATGTTCTAGCCCTTTTGCCAATTCCTAACTATCCATTACAGGCTAGGTTTTCAGGACCTTTTGTTGTAGAGAAGAAGCTTAGTGATGTAAATTACATTATAGAGACACCAGGAAGGCGAAAGAAAAACCAATTGTGCCACATTAATATGCTTAAATTGTATAACGAAAGAAATGATGAAATTAAACCTCTATGTGCTGCTACTACAGCATTAACTGATTTTTCTACCACAAAGGTAGATAATGATTTAAATGAGCGAGATAATGGTGGTATACATGATTTGAGTACTGATGGTTGTTTGAGACTTCAGAACTCTGATGTCCTTGCTAATTTGGATACAAAGTTTTGTTCACTTGACAGATGATGCTGAAAAATCAGAACTGGAATGTTTGGTGATGAAATATGAACATTTGTTTCCTGATGCGGTTTTTCATGATGTGGATGTTGGTGACGCAAAACCTGTGAAACAACACCCATACCGACTCAATCCCTTAAAGGCGAACTATCTTAAAAAGGAGATTGAGTATATGCTGCAGAACGATATTATAGAACCTAGTTCTAGTGAGTGGAGCTCACCTTGTGTGCTGGTTCCAAAACCTGATGGCTCTTATAGACATTGCACAGATTTCCAGAAAGTGAATGCGGTTACAAAGGCGGATTCCTATCCACTGCCACGGATCGATGACTGTCTGGATAAGCTGGGCAATGCTCGATATGTCAGCAAATTTGACCTTCTCAAGGGATATTGGCAGGTCCCACTCACCGATCGTGCGAAGAATATCTCAGCATTTGTCACTAATGAAGGACTTTACCAATATAAACGAATGCCGTTTGGAATGCGGAATGCACCAGCCACCTTCCAACGACTTCTTAATAGCGTAATTGCTGATATTGATGGTTACGAAGGTTACATTGATGATGTGATCATATACAGCAACTCTTGGCAAGATCATCTCAGAACTATCACCATTTTTTTTATAAGCTATCGGAGATGAAACTGACGGTGAATCTTGTCAAATGTGAGTTTTGCCATGGAATAGTGGATTTCTTGGGTTACTCTGTGGGACAAGGCCAAGTAAAACCAATCCAAGTTAAAGCAAAGGCAATTTCGGACTTTCCCACGCCGAAAAACAGAAAGGAACTCATGCGCTTTCTTGGAATGGCAGGATACTGTAGGCGATTTTGTAAAAACTTTTCTATCATTGCCCAACCCCTTACTGCACTTCTGAAAAAGAAGGCTAAATTTCTGTGGAGTGAGGATTGTAAGGTTGCTTTCCATAAAATAAAAGCAATACTTAATTGCTCCCCTGTACTCATCGCTCCAGACTTTGAGAAACAATTTCATTTGTATGTTGATGCGAGTGATAGAGGGTCAGGGGCAGTTTTAATGCAGATTGGTGATGATGGCGTACATCATCCACTTTGCTATTTTT
>NW_022743297.1:847-1468 GCF_011630105.1 Anneissia japonica | reverse complement strand
CGATTCAGCCGAGACAGCCCGAGTGGAGTTTCATGTAAATGTTTCGTACGGAAAAAAAAATCGCCCGCCGTTTGCCATGCGCTATTGAGCATACGTACCAGGGTTGCCAGATAGTCGACAGGCTTCACGGCCAAACACACGCCATCTCACGGCCAAATTCGGCCAAACTTTTTTTTAATATCGGCCAAAATTCGGCCAGATTTTAATCCGATTAGAAGACAGTTATATGGGTACATGTTCATTTGAAATACTGCAAAAGTTACAGGAAAATCATGGACCGTTCGTTTGAAATTGAAGAAATTCAAATAATATACACAGAACAATGTTAAACTTCTTTTAATAAATCTATCACCATAAAATACATGCCCAGCTACATCATAATATTAATAGCCTAGGTCCTATGTTCTTTAACTGCTGACGCCCGAAAATAACCTTACGCGTTTGGGCGATCAATTTTTTTTTCACCACTCCCCACCCCCTCCCCCACCCTAA
The DNA here is from genome assembly GCF_011630105.1 of Anneissia japonica. Classification (NCBI taxonomy): domain Eukaryota; kingdom Metazoa; phylum Echinodermata; class Crinoidea; order Comatulida; family Comatulidae; genus Anneissia; species Anneissia japonica. Next base: position 976 of record NW_022743297.1, on the reverse strand, counting down.
ATCCGCTTCTGCTATTTAAAATCACATCATTAAGACTGATCTAAATTGATTTAAATGTTTACATATTAACGTACATTGTAGTCGATCTATAGCAAACATTTTAAGGTCCTGTTATTGGTCAACCCGTTT
>NW_022743297.1:0-766 GCF_011630105.1 Anneissia japonica | reverse complement strand
GACTCGCCTCTGAATGTTATTGTCGCAGTACTTAAAGCAATAAATCAATGTTGCTATCAGAATTATCTTCTTCATTCTCATATGCAACCTAACTCCAGAGTCTCTGCAACACTTGCTTGAAATTGGAGGTGTCATCGGACCCGGATAAGCACATCAAGTATTTATATATGGCGCTCTACATAAAGAACACTGCAGCACCTAGGCTATACAATTCAAGTGGGCAATAATAAATCAATTAAGTACAGTATTTAATTTATATTCAAAAGAGATAGAACCTCCACTAGAATGGAACATATACAAAGACACACAGTATGGTACAAACTTGCATTGAACTTCATAAAAAATATGTATTTCATCCGAACAATTTAAATTATTAAATGTAACTTATCTTTTAATTAAAATCTCTTACCTCACATCAGCTAAAGGGGGAACATAGATTAAGTGTTTAGTGCAAACAAAGGTACATGCATGATTCAGGGGCGGATCCATGATTTTGAAGAGGGGGTTCAAAACGTTTCCAAAAATACCCAAAATGAAAGGGGGTCCGCGGTTCCTCCCCATGGAAAATTTCCCCCATGAATCCGCCACTGTATGGGGAATCCTTTAACGCTCAGTTGACCTAGGGTTTTAAAACAAACAACGTATAGGCCTATACTCACGTATAAACAACGAGGCTTAAAATAGCAAACTACGATCGAAACAAGGGGGTCGTCTTATACGCACGACATTCAGATTTTAGATTTTTATATTTATATTCATGTTCGTC
>NW_022743296.1:0-13090 GCF_011630105.1 Anneissia japonica | reverse complement strand
ATGAATGTTTAATTTGAAAATTAAATAAAGCTACAGAAAACAATAGTTATCAGTCTAATAAAGCGATGTTCACTTTCAAAAGAATTTCGCTTTGTTACCGTTAACATATGGAACTATGTTTTTGATACTATATCCCGATTGTAATTTATGGAGTGGAATAGTAGATGATGTTTGTATTATTGAAAAAAAAATCCTACTAAAACAATCTGTAGATATTGAGATATAAAATGGATATTCTAGAAACTCAGCGGCGAATATAGCAGTAGAGATCGTGGGAGATTCCCTAGCTATCAAAAGTACAAACATTATTATATAATTTTTTTAGCTATTGGCTGAGATTAAGTCAAATCAGGGAACTGGTCAAATGAATTGTATCGAATTACCGTATTATATTATGTGAATTACTTCTTTCAGGAAAAACGAACGAACAATGCTGGGTTTATCAATTTTAAACAACTATTGTGTAAAGTTGGTTTCGGAGGCATCTGGCATTGACGACGATGATGATGACGATGATGGTGATGATTTTAATGATGATGATATATGAATGAAATATATCTCATGATCTTTTTAAAGAAAAATAATGATAGGCCCTATTTGTGATTACACTGTAAATTTATTTTTGTATTGTATGATGTGGGTCATAGACCTGTGTTACCTTAAAAAGTCTTGTACTGAGGATGAAGATACCTGGGAATTGGCTAAGAATGATAAATTTGATGACGTAATCCCTGTACTAAACAGATGTAGATGAGATTAGATAAAGTAGGCCTACAGTATGATACAGTATGATTTTGATGAAATATATCTCATGATCTTTGTAAAGAAAAAGAATGATTTGTAATTACACTGTAAAGGTGTTTTTGGTAGGAAAAGAAGACTGTGAGTATATTTTTTACTTTTTTTTTTTGCAAAAAATGGGGGGGGGGGAGTACGTCCCTTACGCCCACACCCCCTAAATCTGCCACTGAAGAATGACAATTTGATGACGTAATCTCTGTACTAAACAGATGTAGATGAGAATTAGATAAAGTAGGCCTATGATATAATTGTCGTTAACACCCTCGCCCTGTATGCTATACAGATACAGGCTAGATGGGGATTGGCTAAAAATAAGCGGATCAAACAGTATTGGTTAATATTTTCGTAAGGTGACAAAACTTCCCTAATAAAAGAATATTGATTGATTTATAATGTTCTCAATTGAACGACACAATGTTCAATCATGGAGGTATTATTATCTCAATAATACCTCCATGGTTCAATTGTTCAATCCAGAATTACATGTGAATAAACAGTGCGAGGTTCGTTGTCATGGATACCTGATGCTGACACCTCCAGATCCAATTCGGCGTAATTCAAACTTTCGATGTTGTTTTCATTTTCTGTATTGTTTTCCTCGTGAGTTATATTTGATGACGCTTGTACATTCTGATAGCATGTTTCGTCCGGTAACGATTCAGATGTGTTATTAGAACCACCGTCGGCTTTGCAATTACTATAAACGTGCGTGTCTGGTTCATATGTACTAACTCCATTCAAATCCTTTCCATAATCAGCTTCTGCGGGGTCACCTGTAGATAAAATTGCTTGTTTATCATTGGAAATTGAAACGCACTGGGTCATTTCTGGAATTTCCGTTTCACACGGGTTAGGCTTATTGTTATTGGCGATCTTCTCACATGATTTCCGCTTATGTTTAAACAAAACTATGCCTATAATTAGACCTATCACGACGAGTAGGCCTAAAACTGTACCAATAACAATCGATGTAGAGCTACTGCTTGATCCTGTTGTAATTTGTGTCGAGGTATGCGCAGTGGTTGGCGACGTCTTTAACTGAACATATAAAATAACACTGTCAGCGGCTTGGGATCCTAGGTCATCGACAGTACAGAAAAGCTGGCACCCATTAAGTGCCGGTGATACATTTTTTATTGTAATTCTAGAATGCGAAGGGGAAATTATTTCTTCACTACGGTTAGGACTACTGCAATTTACAGAATTATTGTTCATACGCCATTGCCAAGTAAACTCTGGGCTTTCAGCACCTTTGGAATAACAATCAAAAACTATATCAGCGCCCTCTACCGCAGTGATTTGCGGTGGCATAATAACAACTCCAAGTATCAGCGGTTTCAAAGAACAGTACCTTGGTGTACCTAAAGCTGCACTCACCAACTTACACGTAAAGTTTGCATTGATGTGTGACGTATTTAGTGACACACTATAATTCAAAATTTTAGTCTCACCGTCGAGTACCGTCTCGATATCAATAATCTCTTCGCCATCAATAACCGTTAGTTGGGGAAGGGGATCACCCCCTTGACTCTGACATCTAAATACAATATCATCACCAACGTCAAGTAGTTCATTTTTATTTTTGTATATGCGAATTATATCACATGACGGGGATGTATAATCAGGTGGAGTCATTTCGCCAGGAGGGTTAATCGACAAAACAGCTGAAGCAGACTTGAATATGTCGTCATCTTCTTGAAGTATCATGCATGAGTACAGGCCAGCATCAATTAGCTGAAAGCCTGTTATCTCTAATGTATATGTGTATTCCGTCAAATGTTTGCAGCAGACACTGTATCTACCTCCCTTGTCTCCATCGTCTGAGAGCAAAATGTCCCAATTGGAACTGATTTTAGTAGCACTACTATTATGGTACCACACGACTTGATGTGCATGTTCGGCGTCACATTTCAATTCCGCCGTCCCATCTCTATCAAATGTGGCATTCATTGGTTTTTCGTCGAAGTACCCTTCTCTACACGCTGCAATATCAAAGAATAACGCAACAAGTAGGCCTGCAGTCGATATCATTGTCATTATTGGCGAAATAAAACAGAATTTAAATTATTATCAGGACACAATCACAAATTTCCGAATGCACTTGTTTGAAGAACTCACATCTCCTTCATAGAAAAATACACACTAGGTTTAGAAAATGAATACAGTATATTCCCGGAAATATGATCGTTCTGGTATTTGTGCTTCGCTTAGCTTTCCAAATGAAACGATGTGATTGGCTAACGATGAGGATGGTATAGGCCCTATAATTATAGTTTTCCTTTACACATTGGGGGTGTGCGTTGGGTGCGTACGCACCCCCCCCCCCCCCCCCCCAAAAACCTGTCTCTTATACACATCTAGATGTGTATAAGAGACAGCTTTTATACAGTATACCCCGTCACGGGTTCAATGGATAGAGCGTATACATACAGTATAATTACGCTTATACCTCTGTATATGTTTTCTGTCGATGCCAAGAATAAAAATGTTGATTAATTTGTTTCAAATGCTTCTAGTTGTTTGAATCAGCTCATTTACAGTCGCTTTTAATCCACTCTTTATATCAAACTTTGCTATTATTCATTTAAAAGCAGAATTGATTTTGAATTTTTATTCGTAATGGTTACGAATTCATACAGTAGTATTTCTCATTTGGGAAACAATTTCCTTGTTTCTCCATGTCCTCCACTGGTAATTTTTTGATAGGCCCTATCGCTGTGTTCACGGACATATAGAGATTAACATGATAAAATGCCTTCAAATTAGTCTACTAGGACGTAAGAAAGCAAATTCGGATTGTTGCTGCAGTAGTCAGCATTGCAGCTACTTGAAATGGATGTGCGACGTTTACACAGCGGTACGACGAATAAATTGTGTTTAAAGAACTGGTCATGAGCTTATGATAGACATTCGTCGAAGAAATACAATTTAATGAATACAGTACTGTAATCACATTTTGGTCGGTCCAGGTGGTAAACTCGCTTGATGATTTCGTCTAGGACTACGAATCGATCTAGGACAGGCTAAGCCTGGGTATACTGCCTAGCCTACATCTAAATTCGTTCAATGCATCTTTGAAACTGGTCTTATATGCCTAAAATATTCCTATTAAACGTTCAGTTTCTTTAGTTTATTAGGGTCAATTGATTTTCTTCGGGTTCTAATATATCTTGTTTTTCGAATGACGCGCGTCGTAGTCCTAGGTGTAAAACACTAGCCTGGAATTCATCGCGGTGCGCGATATGTGCAAGTTGAATTGGTCTTTTGCACACGAACCAAAAAAAGATCAAACCAATCGCGCACTGTTGGGAATAGACAAATAACATTGGGAGTTGAAGTGATGACGTCACGATTGACGTATGATAGTGATTATTATTGATTTTCTTCTACGATTATTAACGCCTACTTTTATTTCAAATTGTCTGTTACCGTTGGAACAGGACTATTCCATTAATATATTTCACTTAATTAATGTTAACTTGTTTAACTATCAGTATTAATTCCATAGTGACGGATGTTACATTGAAGAGCATTCCCCGCAAAAAATCATTTTTAAAAGAAACATCTGATTTTTATATAGCCTATGTTAGAAATAAATACAGATGAATTTTTTGCTTTGCGATAGGTCTATCGAAGTATAGTAAGCGCCGAAAACATTAGCTAGGCCTAGCCTTACTTCGATATGGTTCTGTAATCAGACATTAAAAACGGCCGACATGAGTTTCCGTTGCTATGTTGACATTTGTGAAATACAATATTTTATTGGAATTATTTCAAACTTGTTAAAAAATTATTCTGATCGAGATTTTGACAATTAAACCAACTTATCTCAGACCGACTCCATCTACCACAGCGTGCGAGATGCGAGGTATAAAAACGAATCTCATTAAAGAGGGGGAATTTTATTGCTCACGATCGTAAACAGTTCAGTAAATCAGATTAATTAATGCTTTTATTTAATTAATTGTGGGATGAATTAAAATATCTTGAGTTCATGACATTGGTAGGGAGATAAAAAAAAAATAACGAAGAATGCGGCGGGTTCGCGAAACAATTACCAAGCCTACCTCGGACGCACAATTAATAAAGTATAGGGCCTACACAAAAAGCAGCTGGCGAGAGCATTCCAGCGGATGCGATCTACAACCTCTGAATTTGCCTAGTTACGAAGAAGTTGTCGAGAAATGGTAATCACCTATGAGAAATGGCTAAGGCTATTGGCACTGCCGCAGTGTGAAAAAAAAGCTTCTGGTTTGTATCGGTACTGTCTCAGTGCGAAAAATCTGCTGTTTTATATCAGCATTGCCGAAGACGAAGCTTAAAATAGCAAATTACGATCGAAAAACGTGGGGTCGTATTATCGCGCAAATTACACATTTTTGGAAGTTTAAAATCATGTTCGTCTTAATCTTTTGTGGGGATCGTCCGTAACACACGAATTTACTATGTACTAAAATGTGCTCGACATACAAAAATCGTCCAAAAGTCTTCTTTAAGTCGGGTGTTGTCTTATACGCGGATCGTCTTATTGTTCATCTCATGTTCAAGTACCGTATCGGAACAGACTGTGAACAGTGATCTTGTTCTGTACCACCTTGAGGATATTATCGCCGCTCTAAAGCCGGATTGTAAACCATTCCACTAACGGACCTAGGTATTAAATTTGATGATCATTTTTGGTGTGACACACATCATTGTACAATGTACACTTATTTTCAAATTTTAATTCCTAAAATAAAGTTATTTTGAATCTAAAGATGGCACAGAAGTACTTTTTTCGTGTTAAAAAAGCTACTGGAAAATAACATCGTGATTAGAATCGCTAGAATCGCTTTATGTTATGATAAATATTTCATTTATATTCCTTTTAAAATAAAGTTTTAAACAATACTTGATGTGTTAATTTAATTTGTGTAAAAGTGTTTTGAACACTTGTATGAACTACAAAAGAAAAAGTGCGTGTCATGTGAACACCGATATCTCTCGCACATGGTCAAAATGTAAATGTATGTCCTCGAATCCAAAATAACAAGGTATAACTAGGTATTTTCATACTTTTTACTATTAAATGATATCTTTTTAAAAATTAAAGACAAAATTAAATAAAGCAAGGAAGCAATGAACTCAAGCTAGTGACTAAAAGCAGGCAAACCTCACCACAATAGTCATAGGCCTTTTTAATAATTGGCCGAGCCTGAGGTTAATGGGTCGCGGCTGAGTGTAACATATTTGGATTTGGAAAGAATATTCTTTACTCCATGCACATATATAAAGCAATATTTGTAACAATGGGACAATAAGATACCGTGCCTTTAGGCACATAATACTGCCTATTCATAATTATATATATATTATATATATTGACTGTATATATATATATATATATATATATATATATATATTCACACGTACTTACGATCTAATTAATATATTTTAATGAATATATCTCAATTAATATCTTATAATATAATATAATTAGTTAATAAATAATGATTGATATAAACATTGTTACCTATAACTACAATATATTTTAAATAATAAATACAAGAATCCTACGACGATTTTTTCAGGTCAAAAATTGGCATCAAAAAGTCAAAAAATTTTCAATCGCGATTTTCGTATTTGTCGGTTCTTGGAAATAGGGGCGATAAACATATACCTGTAAAATAATTAGTTTATAATTATATTAATAATAAAATTTATAGATGAAGTTTATTTAAACTGCCCTAACTGCTAGATTGTATTCCCAGAAACTAACATGTTCTTGTGTATGAGACATACCAACGTCCCATACTATTCTTGGTCACAGAGAAAAATGCTTACAAATATCTAGTTGATAAAAAATTAACTCAATTTATTTCAAAATTGTCTGAAACACTTATAGATTACAAATAAATTGTTACCCTTAAAATGAAGGTAAACTGTGTTTGGAAACTAAGAATTACAATGAAGAATAAAGATCAAGAGATAAGAAAACGTGACGGGCGTTACGTGACGAATCATAACATTTTTGTCCACTAACATTAATATTTGAATTCATGCAAAGCAGTAAATTTTCAACCGATAGGATAAAAGCATTTTAATACATGGCGAAAGCCTAGTGTGGCTCTTTATTTATTTAGTTTATGTTTTTTAATCAAAATCGGAAAAACCAGGGTAATATAATGACGAAAATACAACATGTTTAGTTAAAACACTGGCCGTAATGATAAAATATAAAACATACGGTATATGCGGCCATTCACTATCGTATAACCTGAGACTACTATAATATAGTATATTATACTTATATAGTTGTCTCAGGTATTTATTTCTTTAACTTTATTAGGCTTTTTCCACAAAGTAACATTCACATAAAATATTTCATAATTATATAATGTCATACTAACAATAGGAAAAAACTCTCACAAATAACCAAAATATTAATATTGTCCTTAACTACATAAGTTTATATTAAAATATATTGTTGTCAAATAGGCATATTAACATACATACATAAAACATTTGTATTAAATTGTACTGCCAAATCACCACAAGAAGGACCAATTGAAAATATGTCTTCTTCGGACTTTGGTGTGTTATCCTTTGTGTTTACACCGAATAGACATCCATCCAAAACGGTATACGAGAATGATTTACCATTACTATGCATTATGTTTGAAAATACACAGCTGAGTTTTACCGTAGAAAATTAGGTAAAATGTGGTATGTATTACAATTATTGTAATTTAAATATTACATATGGGACATACATAGGCCTATAATCACAGGACTACCATTTAAATATAATCAAATAACCCATTTCTAAATGGTGGGCAATGAGCTTTCCCGACTTCTGAAGTATCTTTTAATGACTTTAAATTAAGTTCTTCAAAATTCAAGGTTTTCCACTCTTGAAAACGGTCAGGTAAATTTGTTCTCATTTTTATTGCAGTAAATAGGCCTTATGTGTGTATACATACATAAAAAAGATTGAGTAAGTTGCATACGTATTTTTTCCAAGAATCGACAAATCCCAAAAAGAAAGGGGGAAGGTGGTTCTGTGGTTCTTCCCCGGGGAAATTTTGATTCCTAAGTGGCGGGAAATGAGTTTTCCCGACTTCGGAGGTGTCTTTTAATGGCTTTTAAATTCTTCAAAATCGAAGGTCCCCCTCTTGAAAATGATCCAAATAATCAACCAATGAACCCCAAAGAAAAAGTTCCCCCGGGGAAATTTCGATTTCTAGATGGCGGGAAATGAGCTTTCCTGACTTCTGAAATGTATTTTTATGACTTTTAAAGTTCTTCAAAATTCAAGGTTTTCCTCTCTTGAAAATGGTCAGGTAAATATTTCTCATTTTTTATTTTATGTGTGTATACATACATAAACAAATGAGTAGAAAAAAAAAAAAAAAAAAAAAAAAAAAAATCAGCTCACGGGTCCTGAAAAGGTAGGTCTAGAATTTTTTCTTTTCCCCCTTTTTTTTTTGTTGCCCAAAAGAGGGGTCAGGACCCATGACCCACTCCCCCAGATCCTCCAATGTGAATTGCGAGAAAATGTAACTCGGTCGGGTACTGGATAAACATTCTCTTTCCCATCCTTCTCCTCCTTCTTCCCTCCTTTTCTTGCATTTCCGATCATACAAAAATCGCCAGACATTATATTTTTTTTGCCCCCCCCCCCCCACCGGTTCCGCCGGCCATGTATTTAATGTAACAAGAATAAGAAAGTTTACCTGACCGTTTTCAAGAGGGGGAAACCTTGAATTTTGAAGAACTTGTCACTCAAGTCATTGAAAGATACCACAGAAGTCGGGAAAGCTCATTTCCGCCATCTATGAATTAAAATGTTCCCAAGAGAGAACCTCAGACAAACTTTCTCCTTTGGGCTTTCCGATTCATGGACAAAAGACTACGTATTCAACTAATCAATTTTTTTTTATGTATACACACATAATAGGCTTATTTACTGTAATAAGAATGAGAAAGTTTACCTGACCGTTTTCCCGGGTTGGGGGAGAGGGAACCTTGAATTTTTAAGAACTTAAAAGTCAGAAAATACACCTCAGAAGTCGGGAAAGCTCATTTCCCGCCTCCTATAGAGGAATCCAAATATTCCCGGACCCCTTTAATTTTCGGAGTTTTTGAAAACATTTTTACCCCCCTCCCCCCACTAAATTTGAACACAGATTCGCCCCTGTTTGTTAATAAACAGTGTGAGATTCGTTGTCATTACACCTGATACTGACGCCTTCAGATCCATTTTGGTGTAGTTTTGTACTTTCGATTTTCACTTTCTGTATTGTTTTCCACGTGAGTTAGGCCTGTATTTTGATGTTGCCTTTACATTCTGATAGTATGTTTCGTCCTGTAACGATTCATATGTGTTATTAACATCGGCTTTATAGTCACTATAAACGTGCATATCTGGTTCCTGTGTACAAACTCGACTCGAATCCTTTCCATAATCAATTTCTGTGGGGTTACCTGTAGATAAAATTGCTTTAGGAACGCGGGTGTCTTGTTTTTCATTGGAAAGTGAACCACACTGGGACATTTCTGGAATTTCCGTTTCACTTGGATTGGGCTTATTGTTATTGGCGATGTTCTCACATGATCGCCGCTTATGTTTAAACAAAACTATGCCTATAATTAGACCTATCACCACGAGTAGGCCTAAAACTGTACCAATAATAATCGATGTAGAGCTACTGCTTGATCCTGTTGTAATTTGTGTCGAGGTATGCGTGGTTGGCGACGTCTCTAACTGAATATATAAAATAGCACTGTCAGCGGCTTGGGATCCTATAGGTCATCGACAGTACAGAAAAGCTGGCACCCATTAAGTGCTGGTGATACATCTTTAATTGTAATTCTAGAATGCGAAGGGGAAATTATTTCTTTACTACGGTTAGGACTACTGCAATTTACAGAATTACTGTTATGCCATTTCCAAGTAAACTCTGGGCTTTTAGCACCTTTGGAATAACAATCAAAAACTATATCAGCGCCCTCTACCGCAGTGATTTGCGGTGGCATAATAACAACTCCAAGTATCAGTGGTTTCAAAGAACAGTACCTTGGTGTACCTAAAGCTGCACTCACCAACTTACACGTAAAGTTTGCATTGATGTGTGACGTATTTAGTGACACGCTATAATTCACAATTTGAGTCTCACCGTCGAGTACCGTCTCGATATCAATAACTTCTTCGCCATCAATAACCGTTAGTTGGGGAAGGGGATCACCCCCTTGACTCTGACATCTAAATACAATATCATCACCAACGTCAAGTTCATTTGTATTTCTGTATATGCGAATCATATCACATGACGGGGATGTATAACCAGGTGGAGTCGCCAGGAGGGTAAATAGACAGAACAGCTGAAGCAGACTTAAATATGTCGTCACTTTCTTGAAGTATCATGCATGAGTACAGGCCAGCATCAATTGGTTGAAAGTCTGTTATCTTCAATGTATGTGTATACCCGCAGCAGACACTGTATCTGGCTCTCTTGCCTCCATCGTCTGACAGCAAAATGCGCAAATTGTCACTGATTTTAGTAGCACTACTATTATGGTACCACACAACTCGATATGCATAGTTGGCGTTACATACCAATTCCGCCGTCTCACCTGTAGAAAATGTGGCATTCATTGGTTTTACGTAGAAGTACCCTTCTTTACACGCGGCAATATCAAAGAATAACACAACAAGTAGGACTGCAGTCGATATCAATGTGATTATTGGGGAAATAAAACAGAATTTAAATTATTATCAGGACACAATCACACATTTCCGAATGTACTTGTTTGAAGAACTCACATCTCCTTCATAGAAAAATACACATTAGGTTTAGAAAATGAATACAGTATATACCCGGAAATATGATCGTTCTGGTATTTGTGCTTCGCCTTCCAAGTAGAACGATGTAATTGGCTAACGATGGTATAGGCCATATAATTAGAGTTTTATTTTACACATTGCCAAGAGTTGAAAGCCCACTCGTTCGGATCAGACTGCACAGTATACTGCGGTGTAGTATTATATTTAAACATTGAGACCACATTTTCTTCTCTCTATTCTCTGGTCAGCTAATAAATAAATTCAGTTTTTTCAGGTCTAATTCAGACAAATATAGGTCTAATTCAGCTTACTTTGTGTATTTAATTCTATAGCTTCCAATCGAACAATTTGACGAGGTTCATGACCATTATTCTTTTGCATAGACACTGTAGTTCGTACTCATTTTAAGAATGTTTATAGTGTAAGTCTGTAAAAACCGAAAGGTCCACTGATAAATCTCAGATAATATAGTGCAATACATACTCCAAGTATCGAAATGCACGCCATCGTGTCGGGATTCAATATTTCGACATTAATTATATCATCATTAGGAATGAAAAATTATCCATATTTGCACTTTTATGCACAAGTACCAAAAGTGTTTGACCAATCAAAACATTACAACTAGTAGGTGACATAGCTATGAATAAACTAAGATCAAAGTATTCTAACCTTACTGATCAAAGCTACCTACAAAAACAAAGAAAGCTCCTTGAAGATTTCTGCCAATTGTTAGGCAATGGGTGCAGCCTACGCATAGCAAACGCTTCTTTAAACAATAGTATATAGTAGAGCGGCTAAGGTTGAATTTCAGGTAGTCTGGTCATATATTGCAATGGGCTATTAAAATATCTTTTGGTCCTATGACTACGGAGAGACAGTTGACTGGCATTTCTAAGTTTCCTACCATGGCATTCAAATCTGGTTTTAGGGATCCAATTTTTAAAATTAACCATTAGTGAGTTGTAAGTCTAGGCAAATTTTCTCTCTGCGTTCTTTAAGTGTGGCTAATCCACACAGAGTGCGTGCGTTATCTTACAGGCTCTCTTCTGGATTCTTTCCAGATTCTTGGTTTCATTATCAGTGAGTTGGGAGTGCCAGGCCGGTACAGCATATTCTGTGAGGGGTCTTATAAAGCCATTAAAGATAGCGATCAAATCTTGCAAAGGGAGATTGAAGTGTTTTAACATTTTCAACATATATAGTCTACCATTAGCTTTAGATATAATATTAGTCGTATGTACTCTCCATTTAAGATCAGAGGTAAGTTGAATGCCTAATATTCTTACTGAATCAACGACCTTAAGCAGAGTGCTGCAAATAGTAAGAAGGGGGGGGGGGTCGTCAACTTGGTCGTCAATCTTTTTGAACTGACAATTTAATTGAATGCAGTCTCCCTTAATTTGATGATAGGCCGGCCTCTATTTTTATACTTTTATATATTGGTATATTTTGTGTCTTAATGTTTTTTTTATGTCAACTCATTTAGTCTTGCGTGCTCCCAGTTTTGGGACACTGTTCTGGGCTCTTTATTTGTTTCCTGTATTGTTTTTATGCAATAAAGTGATTTTATATATATAAAATTAATTTTTGTGTGTGGCACTCTGTTTATATAATTAAATAATTGTGAAAACAGAGCTTGAATAAATGAAAAGTGATGCGAGTATCGTATCTGGAATAACCTATCAAACAAAAACAACAAAAAAGTTCCTTATAAACTATTTGAAAATGTGCCCCTGGCGGCGGGAATTAAAATGTGATTTCTTGCTGTCGAGGTGAGTGCCACACATATTTACCACTAGGGGCCCCTGGTATATCGCAGATACAACCTAACCAGGACACTTCTTCAAACAAATGATATACTGTTGCCAGAGAATACTCTAGAAGTCATACCTGTATCATAATGAAGTAACATAATTATAGAATCAATGTTGCTGCGTAGCATTGCGGTATAACTGATCAAATAATGACAGAAACAGTGCTAAATGAACAATGATGTAAAGATCATATCAGGCATAACCTATCAAAGAAAAAGTTCTTTATCAACTGTATGGAAAAGACAAAAGTGCCCCCAGTGAAAAATTAAACCATGCATCAGTTGTTTGAAAATGTGTCCTAGTTGGATTTATCAGGAAACGAATATTTCGTATATATTCTCCTATTAACCATTGCTATATTTGTTACTAATTATGAATAGGTATGTGCCTAAAGGCACGGTATCTTATTGTCTCATTTTTACAAATATTGCTTTATATATGCATGGAGATATTCTTTACTCCATGATGTATGACATCTTTTGTGTAATTTACAACGGCTATAATACTTAGGGGCCTACTGCTGGCAATGAAGTTCACCTTCATTGCAAGTTGTATGTGCTGGACTGACTCAATTGGGGGTTTGATTCATTTCTTTCGCTTTCGATTTACTGTCGATGAAAGGATAGGATTTATGATTGGTGTATAT
>NW_022743295.1:0-918 GCF_011630105.1 Anneissia japonica | reverse complement strand
GAACGACGACTAGGTTTATATTGTTGTTAACAATATAAACAATAAAAGTCTTAGTGAAAAACATGATGTAAGTTGTAAACACAAGAGAAAATTGTATTTTTCACCGTATTTTTGTAAACAAATCCCAAAAAATGCTATCTTGAAAACCACTTGTCATAGAGAGCTAAATTATGTATCAAACTGATGGCAAGACTCATGGAAGTCTCAGTCAAAAACATGGTGCAAGTTGGCAAAAATTGAGAAAATTGTAATATTTTTTAGTATGATCTCTTAGCTTTAAAATGAGCCTACATCTGCAGTAATTCCAATACTTTAGAAGCATATTATCAAATGCTGTGCCCTAAAAGAAAATTTTGGTTAAAAAAGTAGGTTATTGACCTCTGACCTCAAAGCGAACTGCTCACAACACTTAAGACTTGGTGTTTCAGGTGTACCAAGGTATGTCCCACACAAAAATCATATTAAGATTAATGGTAAAATATGCGCACTAAATCGACTCATCTCTCAGACTGTACATGTCATTTATTGTTTAAAGGAATAGTGTGTGTTAATTAAAAACAGAGATATAGTGACTTCCCAATATTATAGGGCGGCCATCTTGAAAACCAATATGGCCGCCATGTAATATTAATACAAATGGTTGGATTTCAAAATGGCGGCCATAAAATGGTCTGAAAAAATTGCACCCAATTGGAATGTATTCTTCTAGCCCTAGGGATTCCAAATTTGCCAAGCACTTGCTTTGAGCATTAAAATCTCACGGAAACCAAATTTGGAACATTAGGTTCCCCACAATTACTTTAAAACGCAAAAGTCAATAAAATTATATAAAAAAATTAGTGTAGTTTAAGAAAAAAGTTCCTTATAAATTTCCTATACATTGAATAAACATTACATCCGACTATCATTTTTAAGCTA
>NW_022743294.1:0-686 GCF_011630105.1 Anneissia japonica | reverse complement strand
AATATACAACATTCCATATTTTCCTTGTTATAAGGACACAATACAAGCAATGGCATTAGACTTATTTAACTTAACTATTGTACATATTTATTCACAAATCTTCAATATAGTAGTACATCAAACAGGTGCTTTTTCTCAACTTGCAATAATGATTCTTTGTACTGTGATTATTTACAATAGATATAATTTGTAAAGTAATTTACCTCTGCAACTATTGACAAACCTTCACTGTATATCTTGTACTGTAATATTGCAAACTTAAATACCAAGGAAGAATAATACTTATTTATAACAACTCTCCACATTTTATATATTGTAATATTTTTAAACGGGTGCTTTTTTTCACAATTTGCAAATTTAAGATTTATTATCAATAACTAACTCTCCATAGTATTATTATAATCTATTGGATTGGTGCTATTTTCACAACTTGCAATATTGATTCTACGTACTGTAACTAAATACCAAGGCTGATCTTTTAAGTAATTTTTTTTTTTTTATTATTTTGACTTGACCATTTTACATATTTACAAATCTTCACTGTACAGTAATATTTTAAACGGGTGTTTTTTCACAGCTTGCCAATTTAAATATACCATAGATGAACTCTGGATTAAAAATATTTCGATTTATTAACAACTCTCCATAGTATGTATTATAATCTATTGAATTGGTGCAATTTTCAC
>NW_022743293.1:597-905 GCF_011630105.1 Anneissia japonica | reverse complement strand
TAAGTGCTCAACTCGGCGAGATAAGCACTTTCGTGCAAAAAGTGACAATGTTAAAAAGTTGAGTGAAAATGTAATTTTTTTTGTTAGGCAAAGTGAGATTGGCTGAAACAAACACTATTTCATTGAAAGTTTGAATTTTTTTTTTTAAAGTACTCGAAATATTTCGGAAAGTCAAAAATTTGCACTAAGTGCTCAAGTCGGCGAGATAAGCACTTTTGTGCAAAAAGTGACAATGTTAAAAGTTAAGTCAAAATATATTTTTTTTTTGTTATCAGTGGCTAACGGATGATCAAATCATCAGTGGTGTG
>NW_022743293.1:0-562 GCF_011630105.1 Anneissia japonica | reverse complement strand
CGCAGGATCACGATTCATCTGATGATGAACAAGAAGTTAGTCACCTCCCAAGAGTCAACGCATCAACAGCTTTTAACGCTGCTGATGTGGCTGGAAGAAAAGGGGATGTGGGTTATATTCACCTAATGCAAGTGAGGAAATGACGAGATGAAGCTGCCAAACAGAGGTTCAACAATTTAAGACAGAAGTCGATGACGGATTTTTTTCCAGTATGATGTGTACTGTACAATATGGTACTGAAGATGGTGGGGGAAAAAAAAGAAACGCCACCCCCCCATAAAAAAAGGGGAAAAAATTAAGAAGGGATACTTTTAATTGGTATCCCTCATTTATGAATAAAGACAGGCTTATCGCTTCTGTCTTTATTCATAAATTAGTATCCCTCATTTATGAATAAAGACAGAAGCGATAAGCCTGAAACAAACACTATTCCATTGAAAGTTTGAAGTTTTTCGGAAAAGTACTCGAAATATGGCGGAAAGTCAAAAAATTGCACTAAGTGAGATAGCCTGAAACAAACACTATTACATTGAAAGTTTGAAGTTTTTCGGAAAAGTACTCG
>NW_022743292.1:0-516 GCF_011630105.1 Anneissia japonica | reverse complement strand
AAATGAACGAGGAGCGAACCTAGCTAGTCATTGCAATATCTAGGCTAGGCTAATTAATTTTAAAAGCAATAACCCACCAGGACTATCTGTCGTTTTCTTCTTTGCAACAGCGGACGAAAAAAGTCAGTTTATTCTACAAAGTTTCATGATTCTTTATCACTAAAAATTAACAAACACTCGTTTTGACGCACTCCGCTCTGTAGTGTAGTGCTATGATGACTGAGATGGACTATGTTGATTTATTAATACTATTTTGTTTGGGATCAAAAAAGGAGAGTCCATTTCCCCAAAATGCTCCATCAGCACATAGTTTAGTGTGTGCTATGGACAGTATGGATGGAATTTACCATGGCCGAGTTACATTTTCTCGCAATTCATATTGGCGGATCTGGGGGAGGGGGACATTGGTCCTGACCCCTCCCTTGGGCAACGAAAAAAGGGCAAAAAGAAAATAATTCTAGACCTACCTTTTCAGGACCAGTGAGCTGATTTTTTTTTTTTTTTTTTTTTTTTTTT
>NW_022743291.1:0-2615 GCF_011630105.1 Anneissia japonica | reverse complement strand
CGCACGACTCTTTAAAGACTGGGTTGAAACCATTATCCACTGAAAAATTAAAATACATACTCTGAACAAAACAATATTAATTATTATATAATTAATATTCTATAAAGGTCGAGAGAATGCTGATTATTTATTCAAATAGCAAGCAGTCAAACTTGCAAGAGATTCTATCAACAACCACCTTATTTATATGTAATATTTTAGAATCTATTTTTATTTATTCCTACGACAATCAAACAGTGTATCTATTTAGATATAAGAAAAACACACATAACCTTACCCACAAAATATGTACCATAGTACAGCTCACCCACCTTAAACACAAAAACAGCCGATTTTTTTTTAGGGGAGGGGAGGGGGATGGGTACCCAGTAAACCCTAAATCCTCTTTCAGCACTGCATGCCTAATTCAGAGACAAAAAGTATTTCTAAACGTCAGCTAAGCTACTCATTTCAAATTATAACCTGGGCTTTTGCCCGAGAATAGCCCGATATTTAAAGCTGGGCGTAAAGTAGGGAGTGGGCTTACAGTATGTCCGAAGAACTATGGTAAAATTAAATGCGACTTACCGACTGTTGCTGTCTTAAACTTATTCCTGCTGTCGTAATCTGCTCCTACTATCTCAAGCTCAATAAACGGACTTATGAGGCCACGTCCACTCTTTCTTAGATGTCTACCTCCAATAATCTAAACAACAAGCGAGTAGTTAAAAGTGGCAATTATACACAGTACAGTAAAATAAATACAATACAAAAAAAAATGTCTGATGAAATATTGTTGTATGAATGTAATTCAGTCATTAGTGCAATGAGATAAAATGACAATTTTCTTATGCAAGGAATTTTCCACTTTAAAATTAAGAAAACATCAGTGACAAAAACAAGAAAATTAATTTTCGTATTTCATATTATCCAGATTATAAGCTGTAAAATGATGATTTATTTACTGGAATCTTTTATGAGTTTATGTGCGATATATTGATATTCTTAAAATCAGTGGAGAAATTTTGTAGAGCAATTAGGATTGTCTTTTCTTTATAATTGTACTGTATCTGATTTCAGATGTTCTGTCCTTCATTTTCATTGTATTGCATTTGTTGGTTATGTAAGATAAAATAAATTGCTTGCAAAAAAAATGTAGAGCAAGTTTCCAATACTTACATCAACAGTCAAATGAATAGCATCAACGCCTACTAGTGTTTTCCTGTCCATTGGGTCGTAGTTTTCAGTTCTCATACAATTAGGCTGCAAGACATAGCCACATCGTCCATTCATCCTGAACAACCCTTCATTCAGCTGCATTGGGCGGTCTGACAATAATTCAAAATAATTCATTAAATAGTAATATGGATTATATGGTAAAGAAACTTAATGTTAGAGTCTAAAACAGGGGACTGGTGATTAGGTTTGTAGGGGTGTTGAATGACGCCAAGTCACCCCTTTAATCTGGTGATCATCAGACAGACTGCTGGTACCAGTTGCAACTGGAATCTTCACCCTCACCCTGGCAAATTTTACCCCACCTGGGGAGTGTGCCAGTATCAAGTTGAGATGAGACAAAGCCACATGCATAGATAGAATACATTATTATACTTTTTCTTTTTGTTTTTCCCCCCATTTGTGCATTCTTTATTGGAATTTTGTGTGATCAATAGTTTTTTTTAGAATAAATAATGAATGTGTAAACAATTTCAACTGGTTTGAGATAAATGACCAACACGTTATTCTTTTGCATTCTTTTTCATTGACCTTAGCTTGTAATCAATTTAAGGAATTTTGTGAAAGAAAACTCTGTAAATCAGTGAAAACTAATTGTTTTCAATGTTTTCAATCTCTATATAGTTGGAAGTAATCGATCCTGTTAAATAAGTTATTCATGTATTGAAATAAATTGTTAAGGGTATTTTCAGTGTATCTTCAATATATCAGGATTAAAAAGTACAAAATAAATCATGCTACCTATTTTTCCCTATTTATTTATTACATAACTTGCTAAAAACATTACAAATTAGGAAATGGCCAAGAGGATGCCAAGAGGACAACATGGGTTGAGAACCCAACACAAGATGTGGGTATCCTCTAAACCCCCTAACCAAATAAACATACTATAAAATACAAAACAGCAGGGGTAAGATGATATATTTACAAATTAAAATAGCCTATAAAAAGATTGATAAGATATAAAAAAAAAAATGTCCCTAGTATGTCACCTGGTGTTTGGTAGTTGAGTGATACCATTTGGCAGCCACAGTTCCACATCAATGTTGGCTCATAGTTGGACGAGTCAATGCGCTGACCTTTCGGGTATGTTCGACTAAACTGGGTCGTGTTATAGCGGTTAAGGATCTTTGCTTTATTTGTTGACTGGAAACGCTCCACTTTAGTCTCGGGAAATGATGACATCTCATAGTAATTACCAGGAATAGCTGGGATAGATTTAAAAATTTAATTAATCAATAAAAAAAATATTGGTTGTTCTGATTTAGTGACATAAAATTTTATACAAAGCTTTTATCTTTTCAAAATTTTAGCTTCAAATTCTGAAATATTTTTTGTATATATTTCAATTTCAATGGTGTTTGTATAACCCTTTCAGGTAGTATATGTAAAATGTTGGT
>NW_022743290.1:0-542 GCF_011630105.1 Anneissia japonica | reverse complement strand
AGGGACCCGGGTTCAATTCTCGGCCGATGCACTTTTCATATTTATCAAATAGACAAATAAAACAATATGTGTCCTTTGTATACAAAAAAACAACTGGTTTAACTGAATATATATATATATTTTCAATCGCAATAAAAAATGACTTGCATGTACCAGTACATGGTATTGAATTAGAATTCATGTTTCAGATGCTTGCCTTCCAATGTTAGGGCCCTGGTTCAAATCCTGTGGGAGAACGGTAGTAGCATTAATATTCTGACCAGCTTCCCACTGTATTTTAATTGTAATAATAATAATAATAATAATAGTAATAAATAAATAGGAGTGATGTTTTGCCCTACCTGACGTGTTATCATACTAAATACAATACATCCCCCAAAAATCGCAAGTGATTCGGGTGGGAATTGGACACGCGACCTCCAGATAACTGACCAGTTGTCATAACCACTACACCACCGAGCTTGCGCTTTGTGACTAGTTTAATCCGATCCCCAATTTGCAATGGTATTTCGGTGTGTGTGCTCGAAAAAAAAATCGATTTC
>NW_022743289.1:0-1063 GCF_011630105.1 Anneissia japonica | reverse complement strand
GCAGCTGCTTCTAAATTTTCCGAAATTATGAAAGTGGCGAATAAAGAAAATTATATTCAAATTTAAGTCCAAAAGTGCCATTTCTTGCCATCTAGGTATCCATAATCTTATTTCTTACCTCAGCCCCAACCATGGTGGGGCTGACGTGGCTTAGTCCCTCTATCTGTGAAAGTCCCTCCCTGAGCCCCCTATATTTCAAATTCCTGGATCCACCACTCACCTTCTTTCTGTATTGATTGAAGTTGTTGATTTCCTGGATTCCAGCTTCTTTATTCTCAACCTTTGCATCTTCCACACACATGTAGAATTCTTTAACTTCTTTTTCGCGTCGGTCAAACTCTTTAAGTCCAAACTCAAATACTTGCTGGCATATGGCAACCATTTTTTCCTTATACGTAAATATTATTAAGGAAGATGTACCATTATAACTTCACATTTGAAAGACAATCTAATAACACTATTATCATAATGATAAAAATAATTAAATGTAAACTTTCATAATTTTTTTGTTTGTCTGTATTTTATGTGTACATTTTTAAAAGATGAAAATTAAAATCAAATCTATAGTATAAACCGAATATGACTGAATGATGCTAATTAACACAATCTGATGAAGTTGTGTTGATAGCATAATTTGACAGCAGCTTGGGCAAAGGCAACATCAATTATGTTTGGTTTATCCTAGATTAGCTTATTGTCTGAGGCATGAAATACATCAGATGAATTTATTTTTAACATTTATATACTCAAAATGCCTTTTTCCATGGTGATTTGAAACAGCAATAATCATACAACCTTTCCACTTACTAGGAAGTATATCTTAGTAATGGGTTAATACTCACTAATGGCCAGATGCATTCAAGAGTAAAGGTGCATCCTACCAGATGCCTGGCTGGAGAAACTTCCTTCTCCAGAGGACAATAGAGAATTCCAAATGCTGCCATGATTCAAATTTGTCAAAGTTTTACAACCCCATCATTTTACATCAAAAGCAAACAAGGTTTCCCACAAGTATGTTTCACTGTCATAGCAGGTGTTTAAAACTAATCAATGGAGATAAATG
>NW_022743288.1:0-5794 GCF_011630105.1 Anneissia japonica | reverse complement strand
TCATGTTCTGTTTGTCTAATTATTATATCAGCTACTAAACAAAATTTTTTCAATGCATGAATTTACATAAAAATCATGAATTTTAACAAGAAAAGTAAGGCCGGTCTACAGTAAAAATGTAAACAAACAACGCCCTAACTCCGTAAATGTTAATATCGCTAAACATGGTCGTAATTATCGTCGTTTTACAAAATTGTGCAATTTTTCTGGATGTTAGCGTTGGTCGCCAATGAACAATCAGTGTCTGTTCTTGTATTCTGTGAAATATTGGCCTGACAAATTCTTCTAATTTTTAAAAATTTTCGATTGAAAACAGCAAATATTTTGGTTTTACTCCACGGGCTCATACGCGCAATTTTACGCGTTGTTTATACATGCGCTAGGCCTAGATTGAGGCCTATATTTTATTGGGGTTTTGGATAGGCTTTGCTGCATTAATGTTGTTAAATGTTAAAAGTATAATTGTATAATATATATATTATTTTTATTCAGCTAATATATGATAAATACAGGCTTGCATTGAATAACATTTTATATTTTGATGGCAATAATTAGGATGGCTCTAAAATAAAGAAAATTAAAAAATATAAATAAATGTAAACAATGATCCAATATTCATCTGTGAAAATAGCCAGTATCATTTACAATCATCATTCTTCTTACACCACAGTTTACAAATAGACACAAACATTATGTTCTACATGTTATATTTTTAATGAAAAAAATAAACCTTTAAAAAATACAAGAATCCAAATTAAACCGAAAGGTCCACTGATTAATCTTGTATACAGATAGAATAATACATACTCAAAGTTTAGGAATTCAATACTTTGATATTAAATATGTCATCATCAGGAATCCAAATTAAAGGTATGCAATCAGGTTAATACTGACAGTTATTTTTGTACAAATTGCTATTGCACTTTGTAAGTAGAAAATTCAATATATTCACACTATATTATAGTGCTGCACAACAAAATATGTTATTGCGCTTGGTGTTAATATGTGCAGTAATTAGTGTGTAAATTTATTTTCATAAAAAGTGTATGGGGTTTTGAACAATCTGTTCTCAATAGTAAGTTGATTCAGAGAAAATATAAATTTCCCATCATCTGAAAGTCCCAGGTCTCCTAAAAAATACAAACAAGAATGCTAAACAAAACTGTCTGTAACAGCAGGGATGCAGAGACAAAATGACGAGTCCATCTGTTTCCATGTAGCTTGCTTATCGATTAAAACCGGATAGATGTAAACATATCTCACCATAGTATCTGATTTTCATCCTGCATCGTAACAATTAAAGAAGCTGAAAGATAAATATAAATATATTTTAATTAGGCAATACATAACAATATAATTCATTCTAGGCAATGGAAAGTAAAATATTTTAAGTGTTAATTATATTGTGCGCTCACTTTTCCCTTGGTTTCGATGTGGTACAAATGGCATAACAGTATTATTATTAGTATTACTATTATTATTATTATTATTATTATTATTATTATTATTATTATTATTATCATTATTATTATTATTTAAAAATGGACAACCAAGTAAATGCTTAGGAAGACTGGCGCTTGCTACTAGTAAAGGTCTCCCAACAATATAACCAAAACGGATATCAATGAAAATACAACATTTGATGTACTGTATTTAAGAACATGCGATGTGATTTATAAAGCATAATTGTGATGATACATAATTAAAAAAAAAAAAAATGTACAAAAGTAGAATAATTTTTATTATTTAAAATACCTTAATAACCGTCTTAGTATCATTTTTTTCTGCTGCTCTCCATGAACACCATCCAGCTGCTTTTTCCTTTATGTTCAAATTGATTATCTCCATGATGTATTTTGTCAGCTCGCTTGTATCTTGTTTAAAATTAAAAATAAAAAGTTAGTATTGCCATTTTTTTTTCATTAAAAAATTATGACAGAACATCAGACATTAATAATACCACCAAACTTCAGATACTAAAAATGAAATTTCAAAGTATAATAATAATAATAATAATAATAATAATAATAATAATAATAATAATAATAATAATAATAATAATAATAATAATAAAATATTTTTTGGACATTTTGAAATTACAAGATAAAAAACATGTTTTTATAAAACTTGGGGTCTGAATAATCCTAAAAAATATGTCTATAGCGAATAGACTATGCCTAGCGTAGGCCTATTTCACGTGAGAGCATACCGCGTATACTTAAAATTTAAATACCCTCCGGGCCAAACGCCCAGGCGGCAGCCTACCCTCCCGTAGCGTAGGCTATTTTTAGGGAGCCTAGACCTAGTTTTGCCTATGGAAGACTGCTAGAAACTTTTGAATTATATTTTTAAAACATATTAGTTATCTTGTCTGTGTTATTTATTACGCCATAAACGTCTAAAAGGTAGACATTCTAGGCCTGCCTAGGGTAAACACGTGTATTTTAAAGGCCAAACACGGTCATTTTTAAACTTAAAAATGAAAATAAAGGGACACGTCCGAAAGAAAATTGATTTAGCTATAACATACTCACAGTTGGGAGAAAATCAATCAAGATAAACGAGATACGTTCAAACGAGTACAAAAAGTAATAACGTCATAAATAAAAATTCAGTTTTTTCTTAATTCAAATGGCAATATGATGACGTCACAATGTCCGATCAGCCAATATGATCTATAAAATCGTATCTACAACTAAAGTGCTTTCAGAATATGTAATAAAAATTGGGGGTCACCTTTCATCCCAAGGAGCTATAACTGATTAAAAATATTCATGGTTTGATGCATATATAAATGTTGACGCACGCGTAGGCGCACGTTAAGTCACGCGAACGGAAATGTAAGGTACCTGACATTCAACCTTGACCTGAAAATTATGCTCACTTAATATGATTCAGAAATGACGAATGGTTAAGATGATATGGGCTCATCAACGTTTCGAGGAAAAAAAGATGTGGGGGGTCAGAAAAAACTATTTTTTGACCATGATGACGTCATCAAAATGTTAAAAGAAGTCAAATATATGAAAGAGAATTGTCTCAGCTATAATATACTCAAAGTTGGGAAGTCGATCGATCAAGGATAAGCGAGATACGCTCAAATGCGTATTTTAAAAAATGACGTCATAGCTATAATTAACTTTCTTTGAATTCAGATACCAATAGGATGACGTCACAATGTCCGATCAGCCATTATGATCTATAAAATCATATTTACAACTTATGTGCTTTCAGAATATGTAATACAAATTGGGGGTTATCTTTCATCCTAAGGAGCTATAACTGATTAAAAATAGGCCTGATTTTAGCATATTTTCACTGTATATCGGCACAAATCCGCGCAAAGATACCTATATTTGATGCGCACGTACGGCATTGCTATTGCCCATAAGATGACCAAAAAGAATGGAAATTTGTGAAAACAATGTCAGGAACCCAAACTATGTGAAAAACATAATGTCTAGCTTCCTTACGTGCTGCGCGCGTAAAAATGCGCGCGCGCAAAATTGAAATGCTCAAAATGGCCTGAAACGTGCTCTAATTTAGTCAAAAAAGTGATTCCGAGCAATTTTGAAGCACGCGTAAAATTAGGTTACATTACACTTAACATTGACTTGAAGTTATTGCTCACTTAATACGATTTCGAAATGGCAATTGGTTAGGCTGATATGATCGATAAAGTAAAAACGCAAAATTGCGCGTAGCTGACGTCACGCATGACTGGTCACCTTGAAAACCTCACCATGTCTATTCCAGGCGAAGTCAAATTGATCGATATTGTGTGTAACTCGTGGCATTCTTGAGATATCGTGCGAACAAAAATACGGAGAAAGAAAGAAGAATAAGAAAAGAAGATGATGATCCTGACAATAACAAGAGGTGATCCGCTAGAGAGCGGATCACCAATTATTTAAATGAAATATTGATGATTTAGGCGTATTTGCTACCATCAACCGTAACACACAATTTGAAATAAAAGTAGGCGTACGATGACATAATTAATGTCGAAATATTGAATCCCAACACGATGGTGTGTATTTCAATACTTGGAGTATGTATTATACTTTCTTATCTGAGATTAATCAGTGGACATTTCAGTGGTAGGCGTATCGTAGAAGAAAATCACTAATGTGCATTGACCTCCGAAGTACAGAAATAATAGTGTCTTTTGTGGATGAAATATGGGTATATAGAACGACTAGGAAAAAGGTGTGATATCGAAATTCCAAAAGAGGAAACATGTTATAAAGATATCTTGTTTTCTTTCCTGTGTTTCTTATGTAAAACCGGAATTAAACTTTCAAAACGTTTCTACAATGTGCATTTAGGTTTCATCAATACGGTATTGAGAATGCATCAATAGTCAATCAGTCAATTGATTGAATAACGCTGTTGTATCATCGGCACACCTTTTTAGTGTAACGTTACAATGACTAGACAATAATTAATTGATATAGAGAAAACACAACATAAAAATAAAAAAAATATGTTCTCTCTTATAAAGTATAATGAAAATAAAATGATGGGAAAAAAAATCAATAGGAAAACTAGGAGGAACAATGCATCTAAAAAATGGGGGGAGGGGGTGGGGAATATCCTGGGCCTGGAATAACTCTCCAGGTAGAAAAAATCAGTGGGAAAAATTAGCAGGTGGCAAGTAGCTACCGTAATAGTGCTATATTCTGTAAAATAAAGCCTTAAACCACCTCGATTTTGAGTTTACTAAATTTAAAATTCTTCCCCGGCTTTTGCAGATATAGCCAGAACAAACTTAATATTTGGATTTTTTTTTATAGCAGATTATTTTTTTTTTTAGATTTCAGTAAGTTAACTCGACTGAAAGACAATCTTGCGTACAAAAAAAAAAACCATGCGCATTCATCTTCTATACATAATTAGAAATCAAAATTTAAAAGTAGATAGATCCGCAACTGCTTTCCACTGACACAAATCATGACCATGTTTTATGTGGTGCGTCAGCCATCTTGAAATTCAAAATGGCGGCCGATGACTTTGGGAAAAATGGCACCTAACTTTTTTGAATTCAGCGCAGTAAAAATGATAAAATTAGTCAATAAAATCTATTTTTGCTCAAAAATCTGTCTGGATTACATAGAAAACTAGCTTATATACTCTTACATATTTTATGTACATTTTAAGTAAGTATATTTTGCGATTATTTTTAAACAAATAAACACCTATTTTCTAATTATGTTCCATTCTGGCTTGAGTGACAGTAGTTTTTATATGCCTAGTTTGCTGCCTGTCTAGAAATTATGAGTTTACACACCAAAATCATATCTGTTCAATTTTATGCACATTTTAGATAAATTTGTCGGCCATTATGAAAAATGGCCGCCATTTGTATACAATGAGTAAAATCAAGACTGTGTCAACGGGGCTTAGGGTGACCAGAAGTGATTAATTAGGATATCTGGCTATATGGATTGCTTCTAACATTCACCTCCCCCTAACTCACCTTTTTTCCCAAATTTTTTTTCTAGTCTAGGATACCAAGATTCTTGTTTAAACCAGAAACGTGTGTTTTATGTCTGATAATTAGTTTGAGTTCCATGAGTCTACGTTTGTTGAGGGAGGAGAAATTAGTGGATATGAGGGCACACCGTAGGTTGCTGAGAGAATGGTTAGGAGAGTTATGTGTTTTGCTACAAGAAAACCTGTGCGATTGTGTCGGATAGACGATTTGTGGATATTAAATCTAGACCTAAAATCAACGCCAGTTTCGCCCAAAATAATGACCATCATCACAAATATTGCAGAATAACATATATAC
>NW_022743287.1:0-500 GCF_011630105.1 Anneissia japonica | reverse complement strand
AAAAAAAAAAAAAAAAAAAAAAATTTTCAGTACCATAAAAGGCATGCGCTCGAGGGTGATAAACTGATAATATTTTGAAATTGGGCCTTATATGGTTCATGGTGAAAATGTTACCTTCCTAGGTACAAATGCCTTGGTACTGTCAAAATGCAGATAAAGCGAGAAAATGGCAAAATTTTCATTCATAATTTCAAGGAGTTTAAAAAATGACTGCTTCATTAGAATTTATTATAATTAATATCACAGTTCATTATTTTCTCTATATTTTTCTTTTAACAGAAATTGATAAAAATCAAAAACATGAATATGTCTTGAAGTAATATTTAATTACTGGAAATTCATTGAAATATTTTTTGTAAATATTATGAGGGGGGAATTATCTATCACATTTCAATTGAGTTGTATTTACCTTTAATTATTTGGCCAGTAGACAGTAAATATCTGTTTTAGATAGAATATCATCTGCAATGCAATTCAACCTCCTAGTTTTTACGTCAAAT
>NW_022743286.1:0-568 GCF_011630105.1 Anneissia japonica | reverse complement strand
TCATACCAGGCATTTGCCTGCTAATATGCTCCGACAAATAGAATTGTACGACGGCTTCCCCAGTTCCTTTAGAAATAGATTTACCTGACTTGGGGTTAGGCATTGCTAGAATTCCTTGTTCCCTTACCAATGTCTTGGCTTTTCTTGCCATATAGTTCGATGTACAAAATTCATCTTGGATCTTCTGAATTGTCCAGCTTTTTGGTAAAATTGTCAGCACCTGAAGCTTTTCACTTATTCTGTCAGTTGATTGAAATTTGTCTTTCAGTTGCTGAATCATCTCCTGACCATCATTTTGGAATTCGATCATTGACATACCCATAGTAGTTTTTAACTTTTTCTTGACACTTTCACCAATTTTCCGTGTCTTACCTTTCACTTACTTGTCCCTTTGTAGTCGTTTTTTGTCAACAGGTGATTCACCTATTAGTTCCAAAGACTTATTCAATGTTTGTAGGTCACTCAGAGGTGTGAAATTCAGTATCCATAGAAGAACCAGGAAGATTCCCATTGCCATCATCTTCACTACTGCTAGTTGAAGTTACAGATGGTAATGGTAACTCACACA
>NW_022743285.1:0-1312 GCF_011630105.1 Anneissia japonica | reverse complement strand
TGTATAGAAGATGAATGTGCATGTTTTTTTTGTACGAAAGCTTGTCTTTGAGTCGGGTTAACTCACTGAAATCTAAAAAACAATAATTTGCTATCAAAAAAAGTTAAAAAAAAAAAAAGTCAGTTCTGGCTATATCTGCAAAAGCCCGGAAAGATTTAAAATGTAGTAGACTCAAAATCGAGGTGGTTTGAGGCTTTACTTTACAGAACATAGGCTAGCACTATTACGGTAGCTACTTGCCACATGCTAATTTTCCCCACTGATTTTTTTTTTATACCTGGAGAGTTATTCCCGGCCCAGGCTATCCCCCCCCCCCCCTCCCCCCCCATTTTTTTTCGATGCATTGTTCCTCCTAGTTTTCCTATTGATTTTTTTTCTATAAGGTTATTTTCATTATACTTTATAAGAGAGAACATTTTTTTAAATTTGTATTTTGTGTTTTCTCTATATCAATTAATTATTGTCTAGTCATTGTAAGGTTACACTAAAAAGGTGTGCCGATGATACAAAAGCGTTATTCAATTAATTGACTGATTGACTATTGATGCATTCGCAATACTGTATTGATGAAGCCTAAATACACATTGTAGAAACGTTTTGAAAGTTTAAATCCGGTTTTACATAAGAAATACAGGAAAGAAAACGGGATATCTTTATAACATGTTTCCTCTTTTGCAATTTCGATATCACACCTTTTTCCTAGTCGTTCTATATATACCCATATTTCATCTACAAAAAACACTCTATTATTTCTGTACTTCTACAGTACTTCGGAGGTCAATGCCCATTAGTGATTCTCTTCTACGATACGCTATACTACTGAAAGTCCACTGATTAATCTCAGATAAGAAAGTATAATACATACTCCAAGTATTGAAATACACGCCATCGTGTTGGGATTCAATATTTCGACATTAATTATATCATCATACGCCTACTTTTATTTCAAATTGTGTGTTACTGGTAGCAAATACACCTATATCATTAAATATATTTCATTCAATTAATTTGTTTATCAGAAAATTATTTTAATTTATGTTTTATAAAGTATGCGTATTATACATATATAGGCTTAGCCCAACTAGCATTCAATTAAATACATTAGAAACACTGTTTTGGCTCGACATCATAATAATTATGTACGAAAGTGTATTCTTCAGGCCTATCAGTCCATCGATCTATGGAAGAAAGAATCCAACTACTCAATAATGTTGGAATATAGAATACATGCCAAGTTGGAGATAGCTAGAGGCTTGAGATTTTACAGGAAATAACCCAATTGATGTGAGTCGAGGGCCTGTCCAAGGGCCCC
>NW_022743284.1:1765-3558 GCF_011630105.1 Anneissia japonica | reverse complement strand
AGGGGGTCAGAAAAAACAATTTTTTTGACCATGATAACGTCATTAAAATGTAAAAAAATGTCAAAGATATGAAAGAGAATTGTCTCAGCTATAACATACTCAAAGGTGGAAGACGATCGACCAAGGATAAGCGAGATACGTTTAAACGAGTATAAACATAATGGCATCATAAATAAATATTCAGTTTTTTAATTCAAATGCCAATATGATGACGTCACAATGTCCGATCAGCCATTATGAAGTAAAAATCGTAACTACAACTCATCTGCTTTCAGATTATGTAATAAAAATTGGGGGTCACCTTTTATCCTAAGGAGCTATAACTGATTTAAAATATTCATGGTTTTATGCATATATAAATGTTGACGCACGCGTACGTGCACGCTAAAAAGCGCGAACGGAAAATTAGGTACATAACAGTCAACCTTGACCTGAAGCTTATGCTCACCTAATATGATTTAGAAATGACGAATGGTTAAGATTATATGGGGTCATCAACGTTTTGAAGAAAGAGAAATGAGGGGGTCAGAAAAAACAAATTTTTTGACCATGATGACGTCAATAAAATCTAAAAAGAAGTCAAATATATGAAAGAGAATCGTCTCAGCTATAACATACTGAAAGTTGGAAGATGATCGATAAAGGATAAGCGAGATACGCTCAAATGCGTATTTTCAAAAATGACGTCATAGCTATAAATCACTTTCTTTGAATTCAGACGCCAATATGATGACGTCACAATATCCGATCAGCCATTATGATCTATAAAATCATATTTACAACTTATGTGCTTTCAGAATATGTAATAAAAATTGGGGGTCACCTTTTAACCTAAGGAGCTATAACTGATTAAAAATAGGTCTGATTTTAGCATAATTTCACTGTATAGCGGCAAAATACGCGCAAAAATACCTATGTTTGATGCGCACGTACGGTATTGCTATTGGCCAAAAGATGACCAAAATAAATGGAAATTTGTAAAAACAATGTCAGGAACCCAAAATATGTAAAATAACGTAGTTTCTAGCTTCCGTACGGGCTGCACACGTAAAAATGTGCGCGCGTAGTGGAAAATTTCAAAAAAATTTGAAATGCTCAAAATGCCCTAAGACGTGCTCTAATTTAGTCAAAAAGTGATATTGAGCATTTTGAAATTTTGACGCACGCATACGCGCGCGTAGTGAAGCGCACGCGTCAAATTAGGGTACAGTACATTCAACATTAACCCGAAGTTAATGCTCACTTAATACAATTTCGAAATATCAATTGGTTAGGCTGATATAATCGATAATGTAAAAACGCAAAATTGCGCGTAGATGACGTCACGCATGACTGAGCGCGTTGAAAAGCTTACCATGACTATTCTAGACCAAGACAAATGTTCCCTGACTGCGATATTTGCGTAACTCGTGGCAGTTTTTGAGATATCGTGCGAACAAAAAAGGGGAGAAAGAAAGAAGAATAAGAAAGTTGATTCCGTACAATAACAAGAGGTGGTCCGCTAACGTTAGCGGATCACCAATGAAGATGATGATGATCCTGACAATAACAAGAGGTGATCCGCTAGTGTTAGCGGATCACCAATGAAGACTAGATTTGAACTCGTCACTGAGGACGAATTCGGTGATCCGCCGTACTTTGACCCTCAGGAAGCGCGCACGGTGCTGATTGAAAAGTTTCATAATATGCTAACATATGCTGTAATTAGTTTTTTTTAAAGAATAATTTTGAGCATTTTAAAAGACTTACGCATGCGTACAAGCACGTCTTGACGCCCGTGAGTACGGTAATAG
>NW_022743284.1:0-1593 GCF_011630105.1 Anneissia japonica | reverse complement strand
TCGGTAATGCCACACGAACTTTCCGTTCATATAACCTATATATTTGTCTGATAGCGTCGAAATACAGTCTGCCGCCCTCACTCTGTCCGATTTGTGTACATCTTTTAAGAATGAGAGACAAAAGGGCTTCAAAAATTCATTCTTTTTGACCATGATGACGTGATCAAAATGAAAATAAAGAGACACGTCTTAAAGAAAATTGATTTAGCCATAACATAGTCACAGGTGGGAGACAATCAATCAAGAATATGCGAGATACGTTCTAACGAGTATAAACATAATGGAATCATAAATAAAAATTCAGTTTTTTAATTCAAATGGCAATATGATGACGTCACAATGTCCGATCAGCCATTATGAAGTCAAAAATCGTATCTACAACTCATGTGCTTTCAGATTATGTAATAAAAATTGGGGGTCACCTTTCATCCTAAGGAGCTATAATTGATTTTAAATATTCATGATTTTATGCATATATAAATGTTGACGCACGCGTACGTGCACGATAAAAAGCGCGAACGGAAAGTTAAGGTACATAACATTCAACCTTGACCTGAAGCTTATGCTCACCTAATATGATTTAGAAATGACGAGTGGTTAAGATTATATGGGGTCCTCAACGTTTTGAAGAAAGAGAAATGAGGGGGTCAGAAAAAACAATTTTTTTGACCATGATAACGTAATCAAAATATAAAAAGAAGTCAAGTATATGAAAGAGAATTGTCTCAGCTATAACATACTCAAAGTTGGAAGACGATCGATTAAGGATAAGCGAGATACGCTCAAATGCCTATTTTCCAAAATGACGTCATAGCTATAATTCACTTTCTTTGAATTCAGATGCCAATATGATGACGTCACAATGTCCGATCAGCCATTTTGATCTATAAAATCATATTTACAACTTATGTGCTTTCAGAATATGTAATAAAAATTGGGGGTCACCTTTCAACCTACGGAGCTATAACTGATTAAAAATAGGTCTGATTTTAGCATAATTTCACTGTATAGCGGCACAAATACACGCAGATACCTATGTTTAATGCGCACGTACGGTATTGCTATTGGCCAAACTATTGGCCAAAAGATGACCGAAAAGAATGGAAATTTGTGAAAACAATGTCAGGAACCCAAAATATGTAAAATAACGTAATTTCTTGCTTTCGTACGTGCTGCGTACGTAAAATGCGCGGGCGCAGTGGAAAATTTCAAAATGCTCAAAATGGTCTAAAATGTGCTCTAATTTAGTCAAAAAGTGATTTTGAGAATTGTAAAATTTTGACGCACGCGTATGCGCGCGTAGTGAAGCGCACGCGTCAAACTAGGGTACAGGACATTCAACATTAACCCGAAGTTAATGCTCACTTAATACGATTTCGAAATGGCAATTGGTTAGGCTGATATTATCGATAATGTAAAAACGCAAACTTGCGCGTAGATGACGTCACGTATGACTGAGCGCGTTGAAAAGCTTACCATGACTATTCCAGATTAAGCCAAATATTCGCTGACACCGATTGTGCGTAACTCGTGGCAGTTTTTGAGATATCGTGCGAACAGAAAAGGGGAGAAAGAAAGAAGAATAAACTAGAT
>NW_022743283.1:0-516 GCF_011630105.1 Anneissia japonica | reverse complement strand
CTGTTCTGTGTTATTCATAAACAAATCAGTATCTGAACTTTCATTATCACTCTGGCATGTATATAATTTTGGAGCTGTAACTTTGTTTTTATCTGTTTCAATAACTTTAATGAATGGTTGATTTTGGTAACCTGGCGACCTGGATGATAAGCTATCTACTATCCTGACCTCACCAACGCCTTCATGACTTTGTCTATGTGTTTCTTGTTCTCTAATAGTGTCATTATTTACGCTTGTCTTGGAAGAATCTTGAAACCCAACATTTTTCACAATGGCATCAGCTTCTTCTGTTATAGTTAGGTTAATTTCTGTGCTGCAAGCTGTTTTTTCAATTATCGCTTCGCTCACATTTTCTTCGTGCATGATGTCATCTGCAATCAGCAGATCAAAACTCATAGACCTCTTGGCCTTCTTAGGTGCCCTCTCATTGGTTTTCAAATCATACTTAATTTGTCTTTTTAGAGAGAGTTTACTCCTTTGTCCCCTCTTTTGTAAAGTCTTCTTTTTAACACCTGT
>NW_022743282.1:0-5656 GCF_011630105.1 Anneissia japonica | reverse complement strand
AGAAAGATTGGAGCCATTTTTAAATAGGCATTATCCTCGCTACATATTTACGGGTACGCGAATATGCTAGGCCCCCCCAATGTGCGCGGCCTAGGCCTCAGCCTTGCATATGAATCGTAATAGAAACCAACAGAAATATTATCCATAAATTACTAAGTTGGAACACTAAATATGTAATAATATTCATTTTAATGGTATATATTTATTTCACACATATTAATTATTGGTGTAACAGACAGTCTTGGAATTGCTCTGTATAAATACGATCTTCCTGATTATGATTGCCGATGTTTCCAAAATGCTACTGTTTGAGTCCAACGAAATGGAGGTACCCTTAGTTTCCAGAGTCGGATTTGCGTCCCAGCTACTCAATTTGTTATCTTAATATCCTAAATTATAGATTATAAATTTTTATAGCAGGGATTTTGAATTTATTTTTGATCAAATTTTTTTTGTATTTTAAATTAATGATTTTCTAGGGCACAAAATCGTAAAAATTGTGTACCACGAATTGTCCATTAAATTACACTTTACATTGTTAAACTATTTATAAACATATTTCACCATTATGTTTGTTTTGTTAAGTAAGTTGTTTGATGTTTTTTCAGGTGCTGAAGTATGAACTTTCTCTGTATCTTTTATCTTTATTTAACAGTATTAGGATTTACAAACTCTCCTAACAAGCAGCTATCAGAAGCTATATCAAACACTGTCAACTGTTATCATCGACATGTGTGTCAACACAAAAAGCAAATTGCCATGTTTTTGATGGTGGATCATTCATTCATAGAATGGATTGGAAGAAAGGAGATACATATGATTACATCACAATGAAGTATGAATTAATTAAATTTACACATACTCATTTAATATACAAATCCTTATTGGTACTTTGCCGTCCAATTTCTTTTTGTATCTTTTTGTCTTTTCCCCTCCTCTCTTCCTCCTCCTTGATGTGAGTGATGTCAGTTCAAACAACATGCAGTGTAAAAACCATGAATCCCCATGAATGAGGGGGCAAACAAAAACATTTTCAAAATGAAAGCCACATAATAAAAAAATAAAAAGATAAAAATTAAAAAAAAAAAAACAACATTAAAGAAATTTCAAGGAGGAGGGTGTGTTGATCCTTGTTATACACAAGAAATAAGTGATCATGACACATAAGTTAACATTCAACAGTTCGTTTTATTCAGTACTGTCTGTACGCCATGTTATGTGTATGTCTGTCATTACTACGTTATCGTACTATAGGTGGCGCTATGAATGTATAATCAAGTATCACTACACATTCCCCCTTCAGAGAGTGTGAAATTGTTCCTTTTAAAGATTAAATGTAGTGTACCATGTAGTCTACAAATTACCAGTATTTCTTATTATTATTTACATCATAGTTCTGGTATTCAATTTAAGTCTAAGTGGTGTATGATTTGTTGAAGTACTTTGGGTTTAGTTTAGATTGACGCTCACTTTTACGAAGAGTTTTGGTACTGCCCAAACTTGGCTGGTTTTCCTGTTTTTGTGCGTTGACTTGATACGTCTGCTCATCTTCCTCCTCCTCGCCGCTTTCCATTGGTGTGGGTGGATGTGTTTTAAGGAGATGTTTCCTGTTTCTGTCTTGACTATGTACGATCGGTTAGGAAAGACTTCAGATTACACCCGCTCTTGTCCACAATTTTTTTTGTTTGATGTTGGTTTGCTCATATTCTGTACTCTCACTGTGTCACCTACAGTACGGCAGGCCCGTAGCCAGGGGGGGTTTTTATGGTTCGGGCGAACCCCCCTTTTCTAGCGAACCCCCCTGTTTTCTAGCGAACCCCCTCGAATTTTTGAATGAGTCCCACCCGTTTTTAAATTGTAGCTTGCATTACAAGCCTACATTCATAGAATATGTCAGCTTCCAGAAGTTCGGAGATTTAAATTAAAACGCAATTCCTTTACGATGGCACACATAAGGATGGCAAACATCGATAAAAACACGGCTGCCGTCTCAACTTTCACTGGCCTTTGGCTGAATGTTTGTAAGAAATGTACCAACCGGTATCGAAACCGGTCGCCGTCTACCTAGAGTAAATGGTGCCACCAAACGAAGCTAAAGTTTTGCGACTTAATCCACCAAATGCAAATAAAGTTTTGCGACTTAATCACCTAAATGTGGATTGTGTGGTTAGTTATTTGAAAAAGGAAATGTGAAAAAAAAAACTTTAGCCAAATACTGTATACAAAATTAAAAGTTTCCTGTAAACACTGAGTGATGTTTCGCTGTTGGCTAGGATCTAGACCTACCTAGGCTAGGCTAGGCCCTGTCTCTTATACACATCTAGATGTGTATAAGAGACAGATTATAGCCAGTCTCAAAATTAGGCTAGGAAGTTTGTTTTAAACAGCAGACACGCTATAGAACGGAGTGCGTCAAAACGAGTGTTTGTTAATGTTTAGTGATAAAGAATCATGAAACGTTGTAGAATAACTGACTTTTTTTCGTCCGTTGTTGCAAAGAAGAAAACGACAGATAGTCCTGATGGGTTATTGATTTCAAAATCAATTAGCCTAGCCTAGATGTTGACTAGCTAGGTTCGCTCCTTGTTCATTTAGATACAGAAATATATACACCGACGACAACAAAGTGTAGGCCTAGGCCTAAGTACAGTAGAACGTACTACAGGTAGGCCTACTAGGCCTAGGCTTTTGTTGTAAAAGTTGAAGTGCATGTACAGGATGTGCCATAGGCCTATATTTAAAAAAAATACATGTTGTTAATTATTATTGGTTGGCCTGGGACGGACCTAGGCAGCAGGCCAGCTTTACCGTCGGAAGTCCTGGGATTCGACGATGACGTCCGTGCACGTTTACAAACGCCATTGATTAGAATGAAAATAGACGCGCTAAATTTCGTTTTTTGTTTTTTGTTTTTTTTTTGTTTTTTTTATGAAAGAAAGAATTTATCGAACATTTATCTACATAAAAACAAGAATAATATTGTAGAAATTGTATTTCTAAAGATGCATGTAATTCATATTTTATTTTGTAGACAATACGGTAAATATTCAGTAAGATATACTAAAAACGATTATTAATTCTGAAATGTGCATCTCAGCTATTATTAATCAGTAGGCTATGTATTATGTTATAAAGTCTTAAAATAATAATTTCGAATTATGCTATATTTTGGGCTCTGACTTAATTTAACGATGGCCCTATCAGTAGTAATGGCAGTATTTGTGCTTTTTTTAGCCCTGTGGTAAAATAGTACTATTATTATGAGAGTCAAGAAGAAGTAGTAGAAGAAGCTTTTTTTTTTGTTTTATAATAATAAACGTGTTGAGTATATTGATATTGATTATGCGATGAGCTTTTTTTTTTATATCTTTCGGTGTGATTTAATCATGCCAATTTTCAGAAAATAATTTCAAATTTTATTATATTACCACCTTTTCATTACATAGATCTTTTTCAAAACATAGGCCAAACTGCTTTTATAACATTATTATAGACCCATTAAACACAAAAACTGCTCTGGCTTCGGTGGCTTCGCCCCCGACCCCACCATGGCCCCAGGCACCTGAACCCCACCAGGGGTGGCGACAGCGGGGGGGGGGGGAGGCGGACTCTAATATCGATTTAATAAGCCTTTGAAACCCCTGAATTGTCAAAATGTTCGGGGGCTTCACCCCCAGGACCACTTTTGGAACCTATTAATTGAAGCTCGACCACGCCCACTTTGCTTTCGTGGGGGGAATTCTGGCCCCTCGTCGGGGCACCGCCCCCCACCCGGGCAAATCCTGGTGCCACCTCTGGACCCCACGCCCAGAGAACCCCCCTTGAAATGACCTGGCTACGGGCCTGTACGTGGAGAGGTTTCATTGGTGTAGATGTTTTGTCAAAGTTTCTCTTTTGCCGTTGTTTAAGCTTTTTCTTGATAATATGTGTTTGTTTTCCCACAAGCTTTGGGTTTAATAAGGTATGTTTGATCGGCAAGTTGGATCTTATCTTCCTGCTGGTGACACTCCTTGTTTAAGCGGTGTACTCCCATATACTTGTAAAGCCAAATGTAGGTCTTCGCCACTATCTTTGACTTTACGGATCATGGTTTTCACT
The DNA here is from genome assembly GCF_011630105.1 of Anneissia japonica. NCBI lineage: Eukaryota > Metazoa > Echinodermata > Crinoidea > Comatulida > Comatulidae > Anneissia > Anneissia japonica. The sequence goes on along the minus strand of NW_022743282.1, from coordinate 1,558 downwards.
ATTTTGACTGCATTTTCAGCTTGGCCGTTGGAAGCAGAATGATGAGGGCTTGAAGTTGTATGCTTAAAATTCCACGATGTAGCAAAGTCTTCAAACTCCCTACTTGCAAACTGTGGCCCATTATCGCTGATCAGTTCTATTGCTGTACTGTGACGAGCAAAGATGGATTTAATGGCATTTATTACATTCTTGCTAGTTGTGCTAGGTAGGGTACCAATCTCTACATATTGGGAGTAGTAATCCACCACTGCAATGTAATCTTTGCCATCAACCTCAAACAGGTCTGCTCCAACTTTCTCCCAAGGTTGGGTAGTCAACTTATGTTGTTGCAAGGGCTCTGTCTTTTGCTTATCTCTATACTGAATGCATGTTGAGAATTGTTGTACCATCTGATCTATCTCTTTGTAGATATTTGGCCAGTACAACACTTCACATGCTCTGCGCTTGCATTTTTCTCTTCCAAGATGACCTTTATGAATTTGTTGGAGCATCATCCTCTGAAGACATCTTGGAATGACAATTCTTCTTCCTTTCAAGATAATGCCACCCGACACAGACAACCTGTCTCTGTAGTTCCAGAATTTGACAATACTTGAAGGACATTGTGTCCGCTTGTCTGGCCATCCCTCTCGGATTGTTTTGCAGCTTTTATATTCTGCATGTGAGATTGTGCCATTGGTAGAGATGTAATTACCATTTTGATGTAAGCCTCAACATCATCTTCTAAGCGTTGATCTTCTTCACCTACTGTAGTTTTGTCAACAGCTTTTGACAGTGCATCTGCAGCCCATAATTCTTTACCTGGGGTATATGTTATGCTGAGATCCTATTTTTGTAGTCTGATACGCATTCGCTGAAGTCTGAGTGGACCATCTGTCAGTAGTTTTTTGAAGATGGAGATTAGAGGCTTGTGATCTGTCTCTGCCAGTACCTTCTTCTAAGCACTTTTTTTTTGATTGATTTATTTATTTTAAAACACAAATCTAGATAATAGGCCAATCTACCTGAACAGCTACGAATTGTAAATGTCAGTATTTATTACACAGGTTTCTCAGTGGCTAGGTAGATCGCTTGTGAAGCAGTCGTACCACTGTACCACAGTACCAACTACGTTAGCTAGACTGTGATAGGGCGAACCATTGAATTCGAGTCAACTCGGCCCCATGTCAACTCGGCCCCAAGTAGTCAACTCGGCCCCAAGTAGTCAACTTGGCCCCAATTTTACGGCCCCAATTTACTCTAAATCTTTTTAGCTTGTAATCCAGACCCTTCTTATTGAATTGCCCTATGTGGAATGAATAAAGATATATTGTATTGTATTGTATTATTGTGTATTTACTAAAGAGATTTGAATGCAAAGTCAAAACTAAAGTGTTTTATGTCGTTGCTTTTCATTTACCTCCACTTAACAAGAATGAAAAATGCATTTATAAAAATAATATTAACAATAATATTAACCAGAGCCTTGCAGGCGTCAACGTTCCTATGCATGATACATGACTTAAGAAGTATATAGGCCCTATATATTTATATACGTGTATATATATATATAAATACA